>NC_056731.1:614792490-614834990 GCF_019279795.1 Protopterus annectens | reverse complement strand
GCACCTCATTCATGGCCAAAGCCCTGCAAAGTTTACATGACAAACTAGTTTTGTTGGGCCTTTTTTCCACCCATGTGGGAGGATCAGCTACTTTGGCTTCCGAAATGTCCTCTCTCCCTTCAAAAACTCAGATAAGTCTAAGGTCCTTAAGGAAAAGGAGAAAGAAAGGGGAAAGGAGATAAGTAATGAAAAAAGAGAGAGAGAGAGAAAGAGAGAGAGGGAGAGAGAGAGAGAGAGCAGGTAAAGAGGGTGGAAAACCTAGGAAAAAGTCTATGGAACTGTCAGAACAATTCAGTCTGGCACCTAAGCAACAATCATTCGGATTCACATGTTTGTCAGATCCACTTACCATTCGCGTCTCTTTGTTTCTTGCTGAGGCCAGCTAGTCCCAGACTCCACCTTCTAGTGTTACAGAAGCAATACCAGCACTCATGTAGGCTACCATCTGTGGCTTCCTCCTTCAGGTCTTTCCATTCATTGAGAAGTCTGTTAGAAGCAGGTGTCAACAGGGAGATGTGGATGTTTCTTTAGACAAAGATCCAGCTCAGGATCCTCCAAGTGCTGATTCTTTCAATGGCTCTGAGTATGGTCCCTACTGCCCTGTCATAGATCGCTTTTGTTCTGATCTAATTTTCAGATCTGAAGCCAACGGACTTGAATTTTCCCCATAGAACACCCACTGTGGAGCTGACAGCTTTATCAATTTGATGAAAGTGCTGTCAAAATCCCTTTCAGGTAACCTGCATGGGGGCTGTTTGGAATCTCAGCTATCAACCATAAAATCCATGACTAATGTAACCATGCATATGCTTTCTAAAGCAGCTGATGGTACAGCAATGGCAACAGGCACTGGCATTGCCATCCATCAACATGTTTGGATGCACCTATGTGATTTTGTGGAAGGCTTCAAGGTGTCCTACATCAATTACCCCTTTGATGGTTTGACCTGTTCAGATCTAAGGTGAAAGAAATGCTTACCAGCTGTGAATGGAAAGGCAAGACCCTAATTGCAGTTGGCATACACTTTTCCACTCCACAAAGGACCCTTCTCCAAAACCAAAAGGAGGAGAATTGTTATGGTTTCAAAAATCCCAGGGTTTTGGCCAAGATGCTTCTGCTGACAGGCCACCCCAGGATAGAGTGAGAATAATACTAAAGGATTTTACCACCAGCAGTAGAGGCAGACTGCAAAATCAAGGGTTCTGAGGTCCTATTACCAAGAAATTCTTCCAGTCTTCCTGAATGATTGCCTGACTGGCGCACTGTGGAGGCAGTTGGAGGGCATTTTTCTTTGCACCCTAAAGCCTGGTAGGCTAACAATCAAGATTCTTGGGTGCAGGGGATAATCACCAGAGGCTTTGTTATTTCATTTGTTTCCCCTCCTCAAAAGTAAAGAAGGAAATTCCTACATTCCACCCAGTCAGATGGAGTTATCAGAAAAAGAAGTAACAAAGCTGCTAGAAAAGAGAGCCATCCAGCAGGTCCCCTAGACCAACTAGGATCCAAAGTCTAGTCAAGGTTCTTTTTGTTCATGAAAAAACAGGAGACTTAAGGCCCATTCTGGACCTAAGCCACCTCAATCAGTTTGTAAAACAGATAAAAGTCTTAATGGTCTTGGTTCAGTCCATTGTACCTCTTCTGAGGAAATATAATTGAATGTGCTCTATAGATCTCCAGGACCAATACTATTATATTAAGAGAGAAAAAGAGTCCAGGAGATTTCTCTATTTCTGGCCTGGAGTCAATTATTTTCCAGATCAGAGCACTGGCCTTTGGCCTCACCACAGCATCCATGGTGTTCAGAAAATGCATGGCAGTAGTAGCAGTGTATATCAGGTTGCAGGTTTCCAGGGGTTCCCCTTTTCAGATGACTGACTCCTCAGCACACCAACCAAGGATTTATTAATTCAGTGCAGGGGTTTCTTGCTCCATATAGCTCCACAGTTGGGGATTACTATCAATCTTGCTTAGAGCCAGCTGACACCAACACAGATAATAGAGTTCATCGGATGCCACCTGGACACAACTAATGAAATACCCAGACTCCCATGATCCAGTACCTTATCTGTGCATCATATGGATTTAGAGGTTTTTCATCATTATCATTATCCACAGCAAGATTTACTCTTCGACTCTTGAGCTTAATGGCAGCTTCAATCACACTTGCTCCTCAGGCAAGACATTACATGAGATTCCTGCAGTGGACACTTTCTGTTTAATGGTCCTTGATGTCTCACCCCTTCATGCACTGATACATCTCACACCAATATGCAGGAAACACACAACTGACCTCCTCCATAGTGTCATGGGGTTGACCTTTCTCTTCACCACCCCTGATCGCAGCTGTAATGATGTTGGAAGGGCATTTTGAAGGGAAGATGTTTCATATTTTTTGATTATTGACAGAGGCCAGTCTTCACATTAATGTCTTGGCAATTAGGGCAGTCTTCTTAGTGTTGCAGGCCTTTCAGGACTCTCTCCCATTGGGCATGATCTCCATCCAGATAGACAACATAGCAGTAATTGTGTATATCAACAAACAAGGAGGAACTTGTTCTTTTCAACTATGCCAAGAAGCTATGAGAGTGTGGCAATGGGCGATGTCTTCCCATCACTTTCTAATGGTAATGTACATCCTAGGGATTTACAAAGTACTGGTGGACAAACTGAGCAGGTCTATTCTTCTGCCGCATTAGTTTTATTGGCTTTGTTCAGGTGTTTTGTGCTAGCAGGTTGACAGCTATGGTGAGAACTGAAATTCACTAAATGGTAGCCATTTAAGTTTCAGTCTTCCTCTTTTTTCACAAAGCAGCTGATTTGACATAGTGGTATGTTGCTCCGATTGTTTTGCACAGGGTCCTGGGTTCAAGGCTTGGCAGTGAAATGTAGGGTGGTAATACAGCATTTTATTCTAGCAACTTTCCAGCATTATACAAGCAATGTTTAAAATGTGTCCCTGGTTTTGGGGCTTTTGTCCACCCCAATAAATTTTGGCTTTTTCCAGATTTCTTGTGCTGCAAAGTTCAGAGATACAGCTGAGTGTTGAGTAGATTTTACAAGGAGCTGAGAGCTACAGAGGAACAAAAGTTTAGTGCTGCTTATGCTGAGTCTGTTTGCATTGTTAATAGCACAACAGGTAGTGTACTGACTTTTGATGCATAAGGCTGTGGGTTCTACTCTCACAGTAAGTAGACACATTGCTGATATTGTACTGTGTTGTAAAGGGGGTAGACACTGAAGTCCTTTTTGGTAAAGATACATAGTAACTATGAACCTGTTATCAGTTTGCCATCCATTCCCTATTGCAATATTACTAGCAATTTATTCCTCAAGGGCAACAGGCACTTTATTTGTAGATGAAACAATGAAATATAAAGTTGTTTGCTAGCAGCAACATCTTCATTAGTTACAGATCTCTTTAATATGGAATTATTTAGATGACTTCTACTTCTTCAGATATTGTGCATATTTACTGATACTGGTGGACTGTAGAAGTCTGAGTAGACTTTTATGATGGAAATGTTTTGAATTGGGCAGTTTTGTCATTATTGGTGCATGCATTTTGTTTCATTGTTTACTGGAAAAATGTTCAAAACAATACATTTTAAAATGCCCTCTAGCAACTGTACTGTATTGTACAAGGAATATAATTTAATACAGTCAGGAAGGTGTATCAAAGAGCACGTGTATGTTTCATGTGCAAGGGGCCTATGATTTCAAAACAGCCCAAAGTTAATCTTTATCTGACACTGGCAAAATGTATTTTCTTTGAATGTGGGTTTCAATGCTGTTTCAATGAATTTGAGTTTCAAGGGCAGAGATGTTTTAATGCTAAGTCTATTTTCATTGTGAGACTGCATTGCTTTGTTTAGCAGATATCTATTAGTGTTTGTGCTGTAAAATGCAAAATAAAACTTTCAAATGAAATTCAAATCATCGCAGAAATAAAGCAGTATGCACATTACAGTGTTTATTGTAAATGGGGCGAATAACCAAGGAGTGGGGCATTGGAATGGCTGCAGGTGGAGGCTCCATACGACCATGATTTTGTAAGGGGGGAAGGGCAGAAAACTCAAAGACAGCCCCGGCTGAACTATACCTCTCAACTGTCCAGATTTTTACAGAATGAATAGATTTTTGCTTCTTATTTTTGGTTTGTTCCTCATAAAATTTGTAGTTTTCTGACAAATCATTTAGAAATGAAGTCACTAAATAATGACAAATATTGAGTTTCAGACGTCATAACCTTCAGAAAAATGCATGCTAAAGCAAGACCTGTTATTCTGTCAACTGTCTTAAGTTTATACAAGAGCAATTTTTAGTACTGTTTGTATGTTCCCCCAATATATTCCGCCATGTCCAGATTTCCTGCATTAAGAGGTTGAGAGGTACATGCAAATAAATCACTTTATAGAATTAGGAATATCCAAACCTCTCAATTGTCCCAAATTTTGGCTCAGAATGTTGCTCTCCCCCTAATAATCTCTCCTCAAAATGGCAATTTTGGAAGAAAACGTGTAGGATTTACAATTATAAATAATTGTAATGATCAGAGTTATAGATTACTTTTATTTCAGAAATGCATGTCGATTCTCTTATTTTGTCAGCTGCTAAAGTTAACAGCACTAATATTAAAACAGTGTCCCTTCTTTGACAGGTTCCCAGCTGTATTGTGTGGCAATTTTATATTTTTGCATCATATTTTTGGTCCGTTTTTCATAAAATTGTGGTTTTCTGGAAAATTAGTGTCAAATCATTAAAGATTGAAGTTAGAAATAATGGCAGACATTTGAGTTTCAGATTTCATACCCTTCAGACAATTCATACTAATGCAAGACCTATTATTATTCTCTTATCTTTCTAAGTTTATGAGAGCAATATTTAAAATTTGTCCTTATTTTTGGGCCTGTGTCACACTTCTATGTATGGCTTTGTCCAGATTTCTTTCTCTGAGATTGAGAGGTATGAGTGTCAGAGCCATCACCGTTCAGCCAGAGACATTTTAAATTGTGACATACTTGTTGCACCCCACTCCCCCATGTAGTGACTCTGGATGTGTCCAAACAAGTCAAGGAGCAATTATGCAGTGTAAGTATGGAAAGTATTCCCCCATCCAAGGTAGACACAAGTACAACAGTGGCTTTTCATCTGTCCTTGATTTTGCAGAATGTTCTGGTTTTCTGTCACATTTTTATACTGTTGATTTATGCTTCTCATTACTCAAAAAATGCCTGCTGTCGCAGTGCCCTCTTGCTCTGTGTTTAAGTAGCAAATGCTTTAATGACCATCTGGTAAGCTTGTTGGAGACTGTAAGTGTAAGATGCAAGTAAGCTTTAATAAGCACACTGTTAATTACCAACATTGAAAGCCTTTTTGTTGTTGACATGCAGAGAATATGTACATAACTAGATAACGTATAAGCCTTAGGTATTGAAATGCATATGGCAGTATTTGTAATAAAGGACAGGATTACAGTATTTTCAGAAGCTCATTATATTTGTCGGAGACTTGTAGTCATCTTTGCAGGCTTTACCCGTAAACTAAACTGCCAATTTATCATGTGTGGTCCATAACTTGTGCAGTAATCCTTTAAGCAATTTATCTTGAGCTTGTTTCTTGTTTGCTGTTCATTTTTTACTTTGATCATGTCTTCCCCATGAAACAAGTAGATAGTTGTCAGGCAGCAGGTCTTTTTTGGATAAGAAACATTTTTACAAGTGGTGGTATCACAGAGATTGCTACTTTCAGCATGTTACTTGGTAACTTTATAAAGCTTAATATAAATTATAATTAGAATTGCAGTGCAAGGAGAAGTGGTTTGAGTTGAGTGCTGCTTGTTTTTTTTTGTTTTATACTTTATTTTAACTGACATTCTAGTAATGTATTTAAAAAGTAATTTATTTTTTTCATGCCTCACAACCTTTGAATTTCCATCTAGATATTAAGTAAGCTGTCATGTAGCCAATGCATTGAAATATTTTTTTCTTCTACACTTCATTTTGTCTTGATTGGACTCTCGTAATGATGGTTTGGCACCCAGGGCAGTGTATTTAATTAAAGTTCCAGTTGATGTGGTTTTGTGCATATCCCCATCCTTTTCTAGTTGACCACACCCTTTCCCATTGGCCCCACCCATTCAGCTGTCTCCTGCAGCCCCCCCTTTAATATGAAGTCACCAACCGCCACTGTTACTATCACGCTGCAGGTTATGACTAAGGTTCCCCTTCAGCCTGCTTCTACAGTGGATCTAAAATTCCTTTCTTGGAAATTCCTTTCTTGGAAATTAATCTTTTTGGTAGCAATCACATTTGCTAGGAGGATCTCACAGTTGCAAGCACTGCCCTGCAAACCTCCATATCTGTTTTTTCATTGCGAACAAATCCACACTTCCTTTGAAGGTGACTTCTGAAGCCAATCTTAATCAAACATTTCATTTACCAGCATTCTTTCTCAAACATAGGGGGATATACATTATATTTGTTAGATGTTCATTGTCAACTCAAGTTTTACTTACACCAGACAAGAGATATCAGAAAAGTCTGACCAACTTGTTCTTGCCTTCTCAAAAGCTGAACTGGGTCAAGGAGTTTCTAAAGTAACATTGTCCAGGTGGCTTGTCGACTGTATTATTTATGGAAAGTTGTGATTTATTTTACCTGGCAAACATTGGGCTCATTCTATTAGAATGGTGGCTACTTCCACTGCCTTTTTAGGTAGGGTTCCCATTGATGAGATTTGTGCTGCAGCTACTTGGACTAAAGTTCATACTTTTGTGCCACACTGCTAATTGGATATACAATCCATGTCTCGTACATCCTTTGGCTCCACCATACTCAGGAATATCCTTCCTTGAGATCCACCCAGGCTGGCCAGCTTCCAAAGCATTATGTCACCTTCCACACACCCAAATCATTAGCAAAGCTGACCAAAAAGACTACTTTGGGCACAAGCCCTTCAAAGCTTAACTGCCGCCAAGAGAAGCATTCTTTGGGATTTCAAGGATCAGCAGTTGGCTAATGCATTTCCATTTATGGGCAGATAAATTACCTTTAGGCAAAAAGCTTCCACCTACTTAGTTGTTTAAACTAAGTTTTTGAGAAAAACAACTACTTTAAAGCTATAGAAAAGTATTTTTTTTTGACTACCATGCTACTTTTACATACTTTTAAATGGGAGCACACGTTTTTACTTTTGTGGTAACAAATGATTAAAAGTTGTTAAAACTACTTTTTATGTAGATAAACTGTGTTTATTTTACCATTTGAGACTTGGAATTTGTTTAAAGTGCTTTCTCCTGGGTTTTTCTTATGTGGGGAAAAAGTTTTTTTTTTTTTTTGCTACTTTCCTGTCTTACTGACTATTGCTGTTAAGCTTCCTTGGGAAACAAGGACCATTTTCAGCTTGACCATGGAATAAACTGCTAGTCCTTGGTTCAGACCTTCTCCCAACTACAAAAAGAAAAAAATAATTATGCAACCTTTGCAATTACAGCAGGCTGGTAATTTGCCACAGCTGCAGATGGATGACTCTGTTGTGGACAAAGCTGGCTCCTCATACCACTCATCTTTTTTCTCAGATCCCTCTGGTGATGTCCATACAGCCACCATGGACCAGGAGTTTGCCAGTCTTCTGCAGTTTTTGTGGTCTCTTCAGTAAGCCCAGGAGAGCCATTTTTGTTGATCGTAATAAAAGAGGCAAGGAATGTTCCCTTGCATAGCCAAAATATTGTCCTCATCCCTGGAGAAGCTGCTGCTGAAAATACTAGGTCTATTTGTTTCAACTTTCTTGTCAAAAAGAGATAGAAAACTAACCATTTAACTTCTCATATGTCAGCTTCTCTAGACAGGAATAGTTTATTGGGCTTGGTTCAATGTCTGGTGCAGGCTATTTAGCCTTCTTGTAGAGTGGTTTCTGGTAAAAGAAATATGGATTTCTCTTTCCATAAAGAATTTCAGGATGTGGAATCTGTGGGGGAATTTGAAGGGACAGATGCAGTTTTTTTTTTACTCAGGTTTCTGATTCAGATTCTGAGCAGAATATTGTTTTGAAAGATCTCTGTGTGGGATTCACTTTCTCTGAGACTTTTTCAGGAATGTGCCAGTGTTTTCAGTGGAAGATCAATAAGGGTTCTCAGTCACTTAAAAATAATATGAATTGCTACAAATGGAATTCTTAAAACTTTCACCCATTCCCCCAGTGCTGTCAGCATTTGTGGTTATGTGTGCCACAGCCTGTGGCTTACTTGACAGTCAACTTGTTATCCCTAAGAAAGCAGATAGAATGTACAAAGTTCCTCAGTCTTTCAGGTTACTAAACACAAATCCCAGACCTGCTCCAGTAACTAAAGCTTTAGTTAACCCAGTTGCTGTTAAGCATTTTGTTAATTCTAATCCCCCTTCAAACAAGGATAGAAAAGCTATTGTTAAGTCTGGGAAAAAGTATATGCTTCTGCAACTTTGATTTTTAGAATTCTAAGTTCTCTGGCTCATTTGTTAAAGTTTATACTGATTAATTGTGAACATCTGAGGAATGTTTTAGCTACTGTCCCTCTTGTGAGAAAAAAATCTGCTTTCTGTAGTTTAGTTTCTTCTGTTTCTCATGTGACTATGCATTGTTTGAATTGTATTTCTGACTGTAGACACGCATTCAGGGTTGTTGCCACTAGTGCTATTTTGATGAGGTTTTCCTGGCTGCATTCTCAGAACTTGTCAGATGTCAAAAATTTATAAATTTTCTTTGGATAGAGATTTAGTTTTTGGACCCTCTGCTGAAGACCCATCACTTCCTTTGGCTTCACCAAAATCAGTAATATCCTTCCTCGAGATCCACCCAAAGTGGATACCTTCCAAAGCATTAGGTCACCTTCCACACACCCAAACCACTAGCCAAACTGACTAAGGAGATTTCTTTGTGCACAATGAGAGAGGTAAGGTGATTTGGGGAATGTTTCAGACCCACCCAGTGTAGCTAGCTTCCAAAGCATTAGGGCACCTTCCGCACAACCAAACCATTAGCCAAGCTGACTAAAGAGACTGCTTTGGGCACAATGAGAGAAGTAAGATGATTCAGGGAATCATTCAGATTTTTGTTTTCTAAATTTTCCAAAGGATTTTCTGCTCCCTCACCCAACTTTGGCAAGAAAGAAAATAAACTCTACAAGGATACAGGAAAGTCTTGTGAATTGCATAAAGAAGACATCCTACCAGGAAGATCAGACATCCGAGTTAGGAGGCAACAACTCCTAACAACTGCAATACTGTGAAAGTTTCATGCATTTATCTGTGATTTAAGTAACAATAAAAGTGTACTATGCTTAGAAGTAAGATCAAACTGATTGGGTATTTGCTCAGTTTATTACCAATATTACCTCTTCAGAGAATTTTACAATTAATTAAGCAAGTTCTCTCCTTAACAAAATAATACTTTTCCATATTTAACAGATATGTGTCCAACGTCATCTAAGTTCATTTATGACTGTTTCTATGATTTTACACATAATGTTAGTCAGCCTAATATGTTTAAAACTGCCAGTGTCTAATGTGACCCACAATCATGTGAACTGGTACCACTAGAGCTTGATACCACAGATCAGAAACACAATTTAACAGTCAGATGTTACTTATACTGTGACAGTATCTACCTAGTATATCTATCTCTCTCTCTCTCTCTCTCTCTCTCTATATATATATATATATATATATACATATCCCCGGGATAGCAGGAATAGTGCAAGAGCTGCTGGAGGCAATATGGCCGCCAAGAGATCCAGGAACAAGCTCTTGGGACGTGCACGAGCACTCCTGCACTATTCCTGCATGAGCACAGCTCCTGTATGCTAATTACCTCATTTGCAGATGAAAAACATGCAAATGAGGTGAATTAGCAATCCAGGAAGCAGGCAGCTGTCCATGCAGGATTAGTGTAACCTGCAGAAATGTACTTGGTTAGTAGCTGAGTACATTTCTGCAAACTACAAAACGGAGCCATGACAGCTCCAAATAAAGGTTGTATATAAAGTGGAAGGCATGCCAATGGCCAAATATATGGCCATTGGCATGGAAAATAGTTTCAAAATAACAAAAAGTAACTTTTATTTTTTTTGGCCGATTTCGGTTGTTTAAGCATAGGGAAATGGCTCGCAAATGGGATTGGGCCGAAAATAAAACGAAAACCTTGAAAAATCTTTTTCTGCAAAATCACGATTTTGTCATTATAGTCAATGGCAGGCAGAAGACAACAAGGCCACTGAATAGTGGTTACTAAGGGGGGAAGGTTCAATGTCAGACTTGTAACTATGCATTAGCAGTCAATTCTATGCAAATGAGGGGAATGATACTGAATCACAGATTTCCCCTCATGGCTAGCCTGCACCCAACTGTGTTGGTGCAGGAAAACTATGGTGCAAGCCTAAGAGTTAGCTGACATCATAGAGGGGTGTGTCAGGCATAATGTAAGCTTATTGGAGCTATGTGGCTCGGGTTTGCCCTTAGCTTAACAGAGCTAAGGAAGGGGGTGTGTTTTAAGCTGCGTAGCAGTCTTTACATTGCCTAAACTGCCGCGCACCAGGTTTTAAACAAAAAAAAGAAAATTAAACCAGGAAATAGCAGCTCCGTTCACTTCTGAGCACTGGGTTTGCACAGTGCTCCTTGGGGCTTAAACAGGAAGGCAATGGGAAGAGAAACAGCAGTAGGAAGGTAATCAAGGAGAACTAGCATAGCTGGCAGGTGAAATTTATCAGAATCAGCCAGTTACACAGGCAAGCCCAGCACACTACTAAAAACTATGCAAACACCTTTCCCTCTGTTTGCTGCCACAAACTCTACACCACACAAATGGAGAAATTTTACCTAACAAAAGCAACAAAATGATAGGGGTTGCTTTCACTCTCATAAATCAACATGTGGAAGAGGCTGATGGTGGTGAGGATGACAATGCTGGTGACCGTCCCACAGTGAGGAGAAGGAGAAGAGTGTACAGGCCCAGGGTAACCTACCAGGGGCTACATGAGCTGGAGATAGTGGAGCGCTATAGGGTGGACAGGGACCTCCTACAGCAAATTGTTGAGCTGTGCCGGCCACGCCTCACACACAGAACAAACAGAGGGGAACCCATCCGAGTGGATACCAAGGTATGTGTAGGCTTCCAAAGGCCAACTGGGGATATCATGGGGATCTCACAGGCATCAGCCTCCAGCATACTCCACCAGTTCCTGGATGCCATGTCAGCACATGCCGGTGAGCACATATATTTCCTCAACACCAGTGAGGCGTTGGCCAGCAATATGTGTCTTTTCCACCAAATAGCAGAATACCCTGAGGTAATTGGTGCTATAGACTGCACACACATACACATCAAAGCACCACCCGGCGAGCAGGGTAGCGTCTACATAAACTGCAAAGGCTTCCCCTCCATCAACTGCCAGGTCATGTGCGATGCCCAGAGCATTATAATGAATGTGTGTGCTGGCAACCCTGAAAGCTATCACGACTCCCACATCTGGCATATGACGCAGCAGTACCAGAGATTTGCCAATGGGGACATCCCATGTGGCCACCTAGTGGAGGATGCTGGCTACACACTGGAGCCATGGCTGATGACACCCATTAGAAATGCACACACACCTAAACAAGAACTCCATAATAAGGCACATGCACAGACGAATCATAATAGTGCATGTGTTTGGGATGTTCAACTCATGGTTCTGGTGCCGGGACACATCCGGTAAAGCCTTGCAGTACTCCCCAGCTACATGTACCCAAATTGTCATTGTATGTGCCATGCTACACAATATGATCCTGCAGAAACAGCTGCTGCAGGAACAGCATGGGGCAGGGCCACACAGCCCCCCACAATTGCCAAGGCCAGCACAGGCACAGAGTGACTTACAGGAGGAACAACCTGAGCCTGCTCCAGTAGGCAGAAAGAGGTGTGCCCAGTATGCCCAGGCCTTGATGAAGAGGCAATGCATAGCACATACACTGACACGGTAGGAATCCAGGGAATGACACCTCTCTCTGACTCACACATACAGTAAAAGGGATGCCAAACATGACACTACCTGTGCTTAACCATGTATAGGGAGTGTACTATGTGCATATGACATAGTCAGCCCTCCAGCACCATCCTACCGGTATCTATGGTATGGATGTGAGCATGTTAGGGAATCGGGTGGCTGAATGAGATGCCAGCAGATAGTAGACACCTCTATCGGCAGCATGAAATCCTTAACAAATACTGGTGTCACCATAGTAGGCAGTACTACACAAGGTGACAAAACCCACTGCAGGACATGTGGTGGGCCAAATGTGTGTCCATAGACATACACATGCATGTCATGAGGCTCACATACCCAACAACAGTCTCAGCCAGCAGGACAGGTGTAGACAAACACAAAGAAAGGCTGTGCTAAGGCCTCTGATTGATGGCTATGGAGAACAGCCCCCTTCCAGACATACACAGACAGAATACAACAGGTCAGGTAGTGGGATGTTAGCTCTGAAGGGTAAGAAGTCTGAAACTGAAATGTAGGTCAATAAAACCTAAGAACTGTAGTACACTGATATGCCTCTAGTCTGCATGACAGGTCAGAATACAGAATGAAATGGACTACCTGAAATACCAGTACAGTCAGCAAATGTTTACAGTTGTCAGGTGTGCCCCCTCCTATGTTCAAACATGTACATGTAGGTATAATAACAGTGGAGCACAGATTACCTGAGCTGCCCAATGTAGCAGGATAGATTGCAGCACATGTACAATATGCAGGATTCCTTGTGTTAGGTTGTTGTCTGCTGTATATTGTGTGAAAGTGGTCAGCATGAAGGCATGGAGGGTTGTGTCCCGGTGGCCAGTGGCCAGTACTGTTGATGACAGGGCCAAGTTCTCACAACTGCAGTGCCAAACCCAATGCATCCCAGCAAGACACAATCCAGCAGTAATCCATACTAATTGCTCGGATGTAATATCTGTTACCATCTGAAAGGTGGACATGTCATGAATGTGGGCCCAGACATACAAACAGTACACATATGGAAGGACCCTAGACAGAGAGTGTATAAAATGTTACTGTCAAATGGGCATACCTTTGGAATTGTACATACAGGTTAGCAGCACATTAGTTGGCTGTGTAGTATGGAATACTGAAGTAGTCTGGCCAAACAATGGCAGACCACAAAAGGCACAGGTATGAAGTACTGAGAAACTGCTGATGTCCCTGCACAAGCCAGCATAAGTGGAATGCCCCACTTATATCTATGTGTCATCTGCAAGTAGCTTCCATAGCACACATGCGCCCAGCTCACCACATCAGCCACAGGTACCTCACAGGTCTTATCCCTGCTGTTGGGAATGAATACAATATGACCCCCACTTCTGTATGGGAATAGCCACAGAATGCAGCATGCTGAAGAGGTGTCCCATGCAGGTGTGTCCCTAGCTGCAGGCAGCACCCTTCCAGCATCCACACCAATGGATCAATAAGGACAGAAACTATTGACATTAACACCTTGCACACCTAACCTGTCATCCCAGGGGAATATAGTGGCTTGTAGCCTGGGACTGTAGGAGTGACACAATGTACCTGCCTGCTACAGATGGCCTGCATCACTACCAAATGCCCTACAGTTCTCTGTCAAAGGCCTGTGTCTCACCCATACTGCCAATGTATGTTATCTCATGTACTCACAAATAACAACATAACACAGTCCACAGAGCCCAAATGCAAGGCCATATCGACAAATCCCAGTAGCATGTCCACCATGTCCTACTGCATGAACTGTGGACCAACCCCTAAATACTGCTGGGATTAAGTGATAACTATAGGGATACTTATCAGATAATGTTTGCATAATATTCAGAAGAGGATAGAATAACAGAGGGGGGGGGGTAGAAGCATGGACGCCATGGAGTGTGTGAAGTCTGAAATTCTGATGTGTGCACATACTATCCCTGCCTGCAAATGCAGGAATGGGGACCCAGAAACCTGCTTGTAAACCACAATGTGAAGGGGTAATGACCAGAAATATGAGCCCTGCCTCTGGGTAAGCTGTGTGAATCTGTATAGCTGTGAGGTATGGCCAGAGCAGGATACGGCCATACTGTCATGTCGATGGATGTACAAGTATGGGAACTCTGCCACCAGAGTACCAAGGTGCTGAACCATTTACACAGACCCATCAGCAAGTGTCTGTAGCTCCCCCTCCAGAATGGCATGATTGTGCAAGAATATGTAGGCTGCAGACCACAATACTGGACACAGCTTCATTCATCTTGTATTCCCCAGGAAATTACTGCAAGCAAATATGTATACCTATCAGTAGTTGATGCCATAAAACATCACAGTGTAAAACAGTACATATGTCTGAATATCTCTACTAACACCAAAACCATGTAGCAGAAGCAGCACAAACCCAATTACAGTATCCCACTAACCTTTGCCCATTCTGAATTCATATTGTCAACCGATCTACAAATATCCTGCAGAAACAGGTTGCTAGCTGTAGGTGTAAAACACAAATGCCTGCACTGGAGTACAACCTACCTGGAATGGATTTACACATCCAATACAGATGGTCATACTGGGCATGCTCCCACACTTCGAGAAATGAAGCCCATGTCTGGCAACAACAGTGAACTATACATATTTTTCAGTTGCAGATGTTTGTACACACACTCCACAATGCACACCAGTCATGCTTTGCACACACATCGGATAGGAATACCCATTTATATCTAAGGACAACACACTATAATAGACCAAACATACACATACATAGATGTGTGGAAGAGAGTGACAGACAGTGACAAAGAGCGTACCATCATGAGGCCTGGCCACTCAACACACATCCAATTGGCCAGTACCACATGATGCGCAAATGTCTATCACCATAGACATTTGCTTCTGGTATCCTTCAGCACTATAGTGTCTGTGGTGCTTGTGGCAACTATGTAACTTGACTGTACAAGTCATTATTCATCTAGCAGTTGTATACACATTCCAGTTAAATGTAAACCTGTGCGTGACTGAGTGTTGTGTGTGTGCTTCCAGATGAATGGTTTATGGCCCATTCACACGCACTGCACTCCCCATTGCCCTACCTTGGCAAGCCTGCTGATGTCATTCACCTTGAAATACACCTTTGCAGAAAGGCTAGCCCTATAAGCTCTGTGGCGCATGCTATAACTGCGTAATGCTAAAGTGTGATGTACTAGTTAAGTATGAGTTCTAACCCCAGACATGGCAATTGTGAGACTCTGTGTGTGTGTGTGTGTGTGTGTGTGTGTGTGTGGAGGGATCAATGCTTTTGAGGCCATTTACAGTCACTACACTTTCCATTGCCCTACTTTGGCAAGCCTGCTGATGTCATTCACATTGAAATACACCTTTGGGGAAAGACTAATCCTATAAGCTCTGTGGCGCATGAGATAAATGCAGTACACTGTAGTAGCAATACATAGGTAGGGATTTGACTCTCAGCACTGCCAAGTGGGTGCTTGTCATCAGTATCCTAGGTGGAGGTAGCTGTGATTGTGTAATAACAGGGCTCACTGGGGGGTGGGTTTTGTAAATTTCTTATATTGAGGACCTATTATATGTCACAATGTCTACTTTAGAAGGACAGCAGATGTCAAACAGCAGAGAGGCTGGTGTAGACAATCCATACCCCTTCATGTGACATTATGGATTGGGGAACAATATAGGCAACCCTTGTATTACCCAGAGAACACTCTCTGTCCCATGTCTCATACACAGACACACTTGGCTAGGCAACAACCACTATGTTGGTAGCTCCCTGCATATTGCCCAAAGATAGTAACCATGGTGTGATTGCAGTGGACTGCAGAGGACATGGCACTCTGTTCCATACCTACAATAGGCAAATAATTGCTTACAGTGGTCCTTTGCTATGTTCCCCACTGGACACCTGCAACAACTGTAGAGTCAGCAGATGTAACCCACAAAGGAAATACCATGCCTTATACACATGCCCTGTATGGACAGATGCTACTAACACCAGTGAATACCTGTATCATGCTGTCAATGTAGGTGCAGCATCAACATCAGTTCCATAGCCAGTTCTCACCAAATTAGGTCAGAAATGCCACATCAGATGATAACAATCTGTCCACACAACATGCCCCAGACACACCAGGTACACTTCTACATGTCACAGAACATGCATGTGGGACATGTGCACATCCCAGACACCATCCATGTTATGGAATATAGAACACATACATGGCAAGCATTTCACAGCACTAGCCACCCACAATAGTAACCCAGATGAATGAATGGTGAATACAATACCCACCTGTGTGGGCCAATCCAGGGATTACATCCCTGAGCCACACTGCAGACCATTGTCATGTGGCCTGATGCCAAGGTATACCCTTTGCCTAGACTTGTACAGCTGTCTGGCGCAGTCAACCACTACACACCTGTGAAGCAATGAACCCATGCATTTCAGTACTGGCAAATCTGTGTCTGTGTGTGTGTGGAGATTAATGAGTTGGAAGCCATTCACACTCACTACACCTCCCATTGCCCTAGTGAAGCATGCCTTCTGATGTCAGTCACATTGACATACCCTTTGCCCATATATCAGCCTGATAACCTCTGTGGTACATGTGATACCTGCGTAATACTGTAGTGTAGCAAACTAGTTAGTTAGGAATTCTAATCCTGACCCTGCCAACTGTGATAATGTGTGTGAGTCCCTGAGAGGGTGTGGTTGTGTCTTCCTTGAAACCTGCTTTTGTGGACAGGCACATGTACTACACCTACCTTATCCCTCCTTTATCACTGTTGCTGATGTCACTCACCTTCAAATATACCTTTGGACAGCTTTCCAACATGTAAGCTCTGTGGCACATGCAATAACTGCATAAAAATGTAATAGCAATGCATAGTTAGGCAGCAGTTTAAAACCCTGTGCTGGTAAGTGTGTGACACAAACATGCTTAGCTCTTACTCTCCTACCCCCTTCCTTTCTTACGTTGTCTCTCTCATTCCCTCTCCGGTGGATGTGGAAAAGTACACCTGCTTTGCTTAGGCAGCAGCTTGTGTTTTGCAAGTGATGCTCATGATCAGCTGATGGCCTGTGCTCGAATTGCAGTCCCCCACTAGCTGATTGCATGTGGAACAGCTGTGGTAACATTCCCTTAGCCAATTGCATGGAAACACACTCCTATAACTAGGAACATCATGTGGGTGTTGGCCCTTTTCATTCACTGTGAGCAGGACCTCATGTTGGTGTTTGGCAAACAGCATCACAGAGGGTAGTGGGATATACCTCTTACAACATGCACTGTGGAGACAGGCCAACAAACAGGAGGGGGGTGGTTCAGACATGAGGACAGAATGTAAGTCTTCCTTTTCTACATTTGAAATAATGTTGGTTTAACAGGGTTTGTGTGGATATGGCTGGTCTACATGATTTAATACCTGTCATGACAGTGTTATGTGGTTGAGGAAACTCTCACCTGTAGGGCTATCTGCAGACTGGCCAGTGTTTGGAGTCTTACATGTGTTGTGTTACTCACAGATGACCTATCTTTAGAAATGCAGTAGCACATAGTATGAGGATTGCAGTCAGTACAAGGTGACAGCCATGAGAGTTACTGACTTCATATCCCTCAGAAGACATATGTCACAGCAAACCCTGTTACACCAGTAAATGTATGAGTTTATCACAGCAACATGTCAATATTGGCCCTGTGTTTGTGCCTCCAGCCACAACTCTGTCAACCTTTGTACATATGTCATGCAGTAAGAAGTGCATATGTTCAGTACACCATTATTTATTGACATCATACCTGATAACAAGCCAATGAGATAGACTGCTAGACATGTTATGTATAGTAGAGCTTATATCTGAGGACAAAACCTGGACATTTTGTTGTAGCATGTATAGTAGTGAGGTCTGTGTACTTAGGGTGATTGTCAACAGAGTGTGTTTTGTGAATATGTACCTTGGTCTGTGTAAAGACTGTGGTAGATGTCATTGTTTTTGGTCCTGTTCTATCTGATGTTGCATGCTGCTCCAGTGTATGGTACCCTACTGGCGTACATGTTTGAAGGTCCAAACCCACACATGTCCCATACCACAGTCAGGCATTGGAATACACTGTGTACTGGCCCAGTATATGTAAGGTTAGTTTGTGAGTGGCACATATGGGGATAGTGTTGATCACACAGTCCATGTACTGTAATGTTAAGCATACTTACCATATGTGGCTGTGGCTGTGTTCAGACTGGTTGTGGGTATGCGCTTTCACACAGGTGTCTTTTACTCCATGCTGTTACATGCCTGTAGAGCCTGCTATATTTGCAGGTACATGTGTATTCCCCCATAAGAAATGTAGGCCAGTGTTGTGGCAGTCTGCCTGTAGTTTTCACAGTGCTTTGTGACATGCCTAGCAGCTCTGTGTACTTACCCAGTGTGATGTTATGTCCAGATATTTGTCAGATGTACTGCTGTCAGGCCACCATAACTGTTGTGTATTTCTGACAAAGCAGCGGGATGCTGTACAGATGTATGTCATTAACTAGTGGGTAGTATGTAAGCTTGTGACCTCTGCTCCTCCGGTAATGATGCATCAGGACAGACAGGAGTGTGTGAATGGATAAAGTGTGTGAGCATATCTATTCCAGTATTTACATGATATCCCCATTTACATGGCTGTAAACACCTACTTTGTCAGCCTTGGTCCACATGTCTTGCACTAAGAGGTTCTGTGTATACCTCTGGACTGACCAAACTGTGTCAGACTGTCCACATTTATTGGTCATATATCTGCTGTATTCCACAGGACAATCACTGTGATATCTGTGGTACTGTACTACGATGATCTTAGGATTTATATCAGTAAATGGTGGCGTACATGTCAATATCAGATGTGACTTTCCACACACAACATTTCTAAGACAACCCCTGTTACAGTAGCAACAGTCTACATTTATACCTGCAATGCTTGCATGACATTCCCTTGCACTAAGAGGTTGCGACTACTGGTGTTGAGGTATGACTCCACTACATGCTCTGGACATATGTTAAACATATATGTGTATATATATATATATATATATATATATATATATATATATATATATATATATATGTACGTTTTACCTTTGAAAGGTTGAAAATCAACCTGCTGAATGGCCCTTTGTGCGATCCGGAATGACAGAAACTGTCAATGTTAAGTTGTCTATCTCGCCTTCGTTCTTGCTGCCATCTTCTATAGCTTGAGTGCTGTTTACTGGCTCGAGGCTACCCCTTATCCCAGAATGCCCAGCGTCAGCTACCCAGATCTTGTTTGCCGCTTCAGCTGCAAGGTTGCTTCCTTACTGGCTCAGGCTTATATAATCTTTTGATATTATATATTGTTACCTTTTTCTTGAAAGTTTGTCAAGTAATTGTCTTTTAGTAAATAGATAATATTCCTTATCCCTTTTTTTCACATTCTTGTGTATTTTAGCTTTCTTGGCTGTCACTCCATAACTCTTAGGCCTTCTGTTCCCTTGAACTCATTTAAATTAGAGAGTTCTCCCTCCTCCCTCTCCACAGGATAGCAGTTTAAGTTAGAGGCTTTCCTTTTATTCTTTAACTGTAAAAAAAAAAACTCTATTTGTTCTTGTTTTTATAGTATAGTTTCATTATTTGTTGTGTGTTTGTTGTTACTATAATGTCTAAAGATACTAAGGTATCTGGCTTCAAAAAGTGTGACTCATGCTGTCAGAAAATGTCTCTGACAGATGGGCACACTAGTTGTGTTTATTGTTTGGGCGCTGTTCACCTGCAGGTCTCCTGTTCTATATGTCATGCTTTTAGTCCAAGGTTCTTGCAGGAGTGCAAAAACAAATTAATCCTTCGGGGATTATTGAAGCCTCAGGAATCTCCAGCTAAAAGTTCTCAGCCAGCGAAATCCCCTAAGTCTGTCAAGCCGTCGGCTCCACCTTCGGAGCCGACTCCTTTACTTGGCCAACCAAGTATGTCGGTACTGGCTGACACCAATAAGACAACTCCTCCGTCGGCTCCATCTGCTATTTCGGAGCCGTCTCGGAGCCATAAGAGACTGAGGTTGCCATCCTTGGAGTCCATCCACTCAGCACCACAGTCACCTTTATTACAGAGTGAACATAGCCATCATTCTTCCCACTCCTCTCGATCCTCTAGATTATCGGATCATGATGTGGAGAGAGTAGTAAGTAGGTTGCTTAAGTCACAGGCACTGGCAAAAATTCTGTCCAGCCCACCTGGTATTGGCTCCAACCACCTCTATTTCTATTCCTCATCTGACTACCTTTAGCTCGGAGCTGGTGACAATGGATCCGGAGGCAGTAGAACCGTCGGTTCTGATCATCATTTCTCCTTTGGTTCCAACATCGGCTCCGATTACCTCGATTGTACCTTCTATCCAGGGATCTGGGCGCTGAGGCTCTCTCATCGGCTCTGAGGGGGGGAGTGGCATCGGACCCTTGTCTGACCTTGTTCTCCCCCTTGGAGCTTCGGCGCAGGTGAGCTCGGCACTAACATCGGCTTCGGAGCCATCAGCCTCAATGCGGAGAAAGACTCTTGTTTTTTCGGAGCTGGAGCTTTCTCTGCCTAGACGTTGGGACACCTTCAAAGTCATGCGGACTGTGCTGTCCCCCGAGACAGCTCTACTGCCATCTTCATCGGCTCCTCCCCCGTGGTATCTGTGCCAATGTCTACGCCTCCTCCAGACCCAAAACGTAGGGAACCTATGCCCCAGAACACCCCATTGGGTGATCCCTCTTCTTCTAAAGCCTCTCCTGATCACTCAGAGGAGCCTCCCTGGAAGAAGAAGTGCAAGAGGAAGCACATAGCCTCCCCTGAGTCTGTCACTTTAGATATAGACATGGATGAAGCGGAAGGGTCCCCAAGGTCTCCCTCTGACGATGTTTCCTTTTTGGACATCCTTGAAATGCTTAGGTAGAGGAAGGACTGGACTTCCCTAGCCCCTACCGAGGATGAGTCTGTATACCTGGACGCATTCGGTTCCCGACCTTCCACCTTCTGGGTATTTCCTCCTTTCGATCCACTCATGTCTGTAGTGGCTCAAAAGGCTTGGTCATCTCCAGATTCTGTGGAATCTACTCCGAGGAGACCAAATAAATTCATTACAGCCCCCCCAGGACAAGCAATTCCTCTCAAAAGGTGTGCCCATTGATGCCATGGTGGTAGCAGCAGCCACCAAGTAAGAGTTAGCAGAGACCTTTTCTTCTGTTCATCCTCCGAACAAAGAGTCTTGGATGATGGACAGATATGGAAAGTGAATGTTTGCTTCAGCAACCTTTTCTATGAGGTCCCTGAATTATCTATGCCATTTTAACATGTCTTCAAAGGGATCTCCTGAAAGAGCTTGGAGATACCCTTCAAGATCCTACAGCTGAGGGAACACCAGCCAAAGTAGCTTCTCAGCTTGCGACTCTTAATTCCATAGTTAACTCCTCCATGAGGCTGATTTCCTATGCAGCCAATGGAGTGAGCAGAGCCGCAGGGACAGGTGTGGCTCTCAGGAGACATGCTTGGATGCAGCTGTGTCAGTTTGCGGAACCCTTTCGAGCATCCTTCACCAATACTCCCTTTGATGGTTCTTTTCTCTTTGGGCCACAGGTGAAAGACACTTTGACCAGATGTGAACAGGAAGGCAACACTCTCTCTGCCGTGGGAGTCCATTTTTTCACTCCTTCCACACCTTATCCCAAGGGTCAGAAGAGTTGAAAGATGTGGTTCTGAAAATCCCAGGGACCCTTGCCTGACTCACCTGGCAATTTTTCCCCCAGAGGCAGAGGGGAAACAACAATAACAGATACCGCCCTCATGGCAGCGGGGGTCCGCAGAACCACGGCAACAGAGAAACTTGAACTTGAAGGGTTGCCCGACTGCTCACCTCTGGAGGCAGTCGGGGGAAGACTTTCACTGTACCCAAAAGCCTGGCAAAATATAACAAGAGACAGATGGGTAATATCCATCATATCCAGAGGTTACAAAATTCCCTTCCATCAATCCCCCATAGAATCAAAAAAGCCCATCCCAGATGTCCCACTCAATCTATGGGATCAAGCAGTCACAGAAGTTTCAAGACTGCTAGAAAAAAGAGCCTTTCAAGAAGTCCCCACAGACCAACTAGGATCTGGAACTTACTCAAGATTTTTTTTAGTGCCAAAAAAGACAGGGGGCTGGAGACCAATACTGGATCTCAGCAGATTGAACAAATCTGTACAAAAAGAAAAGTTCCAGATGGTGACACTGCAGTTGATTTTCCCTTTTCTGGGTCAGGACAATTGGATGTGCTCCATAGATCTTCAGGACGCGTACTACCATATCAAGATGGACAGACGCTCCAGGAGATTTCTTCGCTTCCGGGTAGGGGCCAGTCATTACCAGTTCAGAGCACTGCCCTTTGGTCTCATCTCAGCCCCCAGGGTGTTCACCAAGTGTATGGCAGTAGTCACGGCTCACCTGAGGCGTCAAGGATTCCAGGTGTTTCCTTATCTAGATGACTGGCTCCTGACTGCTACCACCAGCCATCAACTCTTAGAGGCATGGCATTATACAATCACATCATGCACTCAACTAGGTATTACAGTAAACTTCGGAAAATCTGCCTTGTTTCCCTGTCAGTCTATTACATACATAGGAGCAGAATTAAACACAAAAGAAATGTTTGCAAGATTACCACAGGAAAGAGTTTCCACTATTCGTCAACAAGTGTTAATTCTAATGCAGAGCAAAAGGGTTCAAATCAGACATGTCCTCTGAGTCCTAGGCTCCATGGAAGCTGCAATTCTTCTTGTCCCATTAGCATATTTCCACATGAGAATCCTTCAGTGGCTTCTTTTCACGCAGTGGTCTTTCGAGGAACTACACATGTCTCACATGATCCTGATCACAGAAACATGCAAAAGGCACCTTTCTTGGTGGATGGTCTCCCCACTAGTAATTCAGGGCAGACCCTTCATACAACCCTCTCCATTAGCCACAGTGACCACAGACGCCTCCCTGATAGGGTGGGGGGGGGGCATTATCTAGGCAGGACAGTCCAGGGCACTTGGCAACCTCATGAGTACCATCTGCATATCAATGTCCTAGAACTGAGAGCGGTTCTCCTATAGTTGTAAGCCCTTCGAGACTCTCTTCCTTCCAGGACCATTGCAATCCAAACGGACAACATGTTAGTGGTGTGGTACATCAAAAACAGGGCGGGACCAGGTCTTACCCCTTATGTTGAGAAGCACTCAGACTGTAGCAATGGGCGATTTCCTCCCAACATTTTCTGATAGTAATGCACATCTCTGGGAAATCCAATGTTATAGCGGACAGGCTCAGCAGTGTTATCCTCATGCCTCACAAGTGGTCTCTGAATCAGGAAGTTGCACATCTTATCTTCCGCAAATGGGGACAGCCTTGTTGTGACCTATTTGCCACTCCCCTCAACAATAAATGCAGCAGCTACTTCTCCCTACTTTTTCTTCCATGTCATATACCCAGAGATCCTCTAGTCCACAATTGGCCTCAGGGACTTCTTTACGCTTTTCCACCTTTTTCCCCTAATTACAAGACTCATACAGAAAGCAAAATCATTGGGTTGTAAAATTATCCTCATTGCCCCATATTGGCTTCGACAAATATGGTTCCTGTTCCTACACCTCCACCTTCTGGATCAACCATGGATTCTGGACCTGGTTCCAGATCTGCTGATTCACCAATCAGGCGGGTTGCACCAATCCCTTCAAACTCTCCAGCTCACAGGTTGGTTACTCCACTTCCAACCTTAGCCAGACTTTCCAATATTTCCCCAGCAGTCTGTGATATTATTGTTTCCTCACATAAGTCTACTACTGGGAAAACGTATGCTAGTAAATTTAAACGGTTTTCTTACTGTGCAGAATCTAGAAATTTGGATCCTTTCTCAGCCCCAATCCATGAAATTCTTGAATTTCTAACAAAGCTTTTTCAGTCTGGTGTGGCTTCCACTACCGTTAGAGTACAACTAGCTGCCATTTCTAATTTTCATATCTGTATGTTTAATTCTAGTATAATGTCTCATAAGCTCTGCAAAGCATTCATGAAAGGAACATCTCTTCTTAGACCCCCAGTTAGAGATCCTCCCCCTCCTTGGGATCTCAATTTAGTTTTAGCCTCCTTAATTTTGCCTCCCTTTGAACCGGCAGCATCGTGTCCTTTAAAATTTCTTTATTGGAAGACACTTTTTCTGGTTGCTATCACTTCAGCTAGATGTGTCTAAGAACTTCAAGCACTATGTGTTCATCCTCCATACCTGCTGTTTCACAAGGCCATAGTTTCTCTGAGGACCAATCCATCCTTTATTCCTAAAGTCTGCTCAGAGAACAATTTAAATCAATCCATAGATCTCCCAGTTTTCTTTCCAAATCACAGCAACAAGGCAGAATACAAGCTCCACCAATTGGATGTACACAGACAATTGCGTTTTTACCTCCATAGAACTAAGGAACTAAGAAAGTCAGACCAGTTATTTCTTTCTTATGCCTCCAACAAACAAGGTCTTCCAGTTTCTAAAGTGACCTTATCCAGACGGTTATCTGATACTATTGCCTTTATTTATCAATTACGAAATAAAGAGCTACCAGCTAAACCAAAAGGTCATTCCACTAGAGCATTAGCCACCTCTGTAGCATTTCAGTCTAGGTTGCCCATAGACTCAATCTGTGCAGCTGCCACTTGGGCAAACCCCCACACTTTTATCTCTCATTACCAGGTAGATATGGTCTCCCGCAGCAGAGCTTCCTTTGGTTCTACTGTTCTAAAGAGTTTGTTCCATGAGCCATCCGGGATTTTAGGTGCTAGGGATGCTGTCCCAAACAGCAAGAATGACAGTGAGATAGACAACTTAACATAAAGAAGTTATGTACCTACCATAACATTCCATGTTAGTTGTCTTCATCTCGCCTTCCTTCTTGGGTCCCTCCCTCCTTCCCCCTTCCTAGAGGATTGTGAAGAGTTCCCATTTCTTTTCACTGGCTGAGCATCTTTTATTACTTCACATGCCAGGTAAATCTATAACTCTTTCCTTGTTTAGGTGTATTGGACAACCAGTTTTAGTAACTGGTTACTCTACTAATGTCTAGTGTGCGATATCACAAACGAGATCTTGGTAGCTGATGCTGGGCATTCTGAGATAAGGGGTAGCCTTGAGCCAGTAAACAGCTCTCAAGCTATAGAAGATGGCCAAGTCAGAGACGAAGATTGGCTCCGAACCCAGACAGCAAGAAGGAAGGCGAGATGAAGACAACTAACATGGAATGTTATGGTAGGTACATAACTTCTTTTTCTGAACTGCACCGATGTTCGAAATTCAGCAAATCAAAAATCAGATTTGCTGATTTTCGAACTACAATTACAAATACAGATAGTAATACAGGGGGGCAAGCCCCCCTGCAACCCCCATTTGGGGGCTGCACCCCCCACACCCCTCCTACTTTATTATTCTAACTCTGAGGTCACACTACAGTGGGGAAAGGGTTCATTTCCCAATCCACACTATAGTGCACTTCGCACTATGCCGAATCTGTAATGAGGGAATGTCAATGTGCATTCACTCATTGCACATTCGCTGCATTTCTATTCAGGTATCTGAAAACTTGAAAACATACTTCCGCACAATTGTCTTTTGACAATGTGCATTTCAAGTTTTCAAAGTTTACACACACACACACACACACACACACACACACACACACACACACACACACACACATATATATATATATATATATATATATTTAGATACACACACACACACACATATTTCTAGATATCTACATATATATATATATATATATATATATATATATATATATATATATATATATATATATATATATATATACAGATAGATGTATATTTGACCATATATATAACTCCATCTACAGATGTATATAAATACAGATATATGAATATTTATTTATTTTATTTATTTATTTTACATTTGCTGACCGGGATAGTCCATCTGGGTGTGAGCTCCTTTTCAGCGGAGGCCCGGGGAGAAAAGCTCCAATAAAACAAGAACAACACTGACAGGTACAGTGTCGGTTTTACATAGAAATATCTAGAGACAATAAAGAAAGTACAATATACAAAGGAGAAAGTTATTAAAATATAGTAAAGTCATATACATACATATATATATATATATATATATATATATATATATATATATATATATATATATATATATATATATATATATATATATATATATATATATATATGTGTGTGTGTGTGTGTGTATATAATTTTTTTTTTTTTTGAGGGCAGGGATCCATCTTTAGTTGATCATTTGAGTATACTTTAATATGTGTACATATGTATACCCTTACAAAAATAAAAAAAATTAAAAAAAAATATCAAATTATACTCTTATTTAGGTAGCTGATAGGTGGTGTTAACAAGTGGGAGTGGGGTATACATGGAGACTATAAAAAAGGTTATGAAATTTGATGTGGACTTATGTGGTATTAGCCTAGCTTGGTGTAGGAGCAGAGCCAGTTGTTAGTGAGGTGGTCTTTGAGCAGAATTTTGATATATGTACATATACATATCCTTGTTATGTGTAAACATGACTGTTGTATATACCTTCCCATATGTATCACACCGTATTTATCTGATATGTGCATATTTAGATATAACAACATACGTGATTCAGCAGTAATATCAGCAACATGTACTACAGAATTGTAGAAGTCATAGCAGTTGTTCGATACTATTAAGTATGTGTACTGACAGACATATTGGAAAAAGACAACAACGTTTTATAGTTGTGATGGCTTAGTGGTTAACCGCTGTGGCTATAGTGTACAGGGTCCTGGATTCAAGACCTGCAAGGGCTGTTTATTTTGTTGCTGGGCAGAATAAGGGCTGTTGGCTATAGAGTGGTTAAGGCAGTTTTGAGCAGCTTTAAATGAGTTTGCATGATGGTAAGTGCTGCTAACGTACAGTTAAACATACAGGCGTGTACACTGTGTAGGCTTTGCTTACCAGTGTGCAAATGTGCTTAGCATTTATATTGCAGCAATGCTGAAACCTGCTAAGCATGGCTCAGCCCTGTTAACCACTGCTCACATTCTGGTCTGATAAAATAGCAGGGTAATGACATCTTTAATAAGTGTATTTAATTCCATGTACATAACATGCATCTAGGTGCTGTCATTACAGTAGCAAGGGGTGTGAGTCTACTGTCTGGAACACTTGATTATATATGGCTTGTACAATACTCTTTTCCATCTGAATGTGTTATATACATGGGTAGTATCCCAGGTTATATGCAGTTACACTGGCATGTAGTGTATCATAACTTTACTATTGTTGACAGTGCTTTCCCAAGTAAGAGAAGATTGCAAATTGTAGTACTGGAACCAAACACCCCTGCATGCAAAGATGGATTTTGAGCCCTCACTGTCGTGTTCTTGGTGTGTGAGCTGTGTCTCATTAAATATTTCCTACTGGATATTGATTTGACGTGGATATTAACTGTAGACTACTGTGTGTATAGGACATGTCATTGAGGACTGCTGTCATGTAGTAATGGCATAGCTATTGTTGTCAAATGTCTATCTGTCAACACATTCATCCTAATGCATAGCCAGTTGGCTAGCTGATGTCTGTCTGTCCTCTGTACAGATGTCAGATATCCATCTTGGCTACTTACAGGCAATCTATGCTTGACTGACACTGACATGTGTGCCCAGCTGTGTTATGAATGCCACAGCTAGGAATTCACATCCTGTACGCCCCACATGCCATGGATACATCAACTACACTACCACAGTCAAGAGAACATGCTTGGATACAGGTCTCTAAGACAGACACTGACCATGTTATGTAATACATGTTGCATACATGTCAACTGGAGCACCTCACTGGCTGTCTGCAATAGGCAACCAAATGATTGGATGTTGCATGTAACTCTCACACTGAGGATCACCCCTGTGGTATCTGTTGATAGATGGCCTGCTGGCACATGGCAAGTGGCATGATACCACTGTACACACATCCCCTACACTTCCCATCTCTCCATGGACAGTAGCCTGGTACACACCTATGAACACCTGCACTGATGGACCCCAGTACTGACAAATGTGTACATGTGCATTACTGAGGATACCAGTGTCTGTGTGTTTGTAGACCTGTAGTTGATAATACCCTGTGGCCCTTCACAACCACCGCACCCCCCATTGCCATAGTTAGATGTGGCTGCTGCTGTATCGGACATTACATGCACCTTGTTACACTCTTCTCCCTAAGTGCTACCTGGGGCTTGCAGTACCAGCACAGCACTATTGTACAAATGGGTTGATAGACATGGGATACCCTCTGAGTTCTGTCAAGTGTGTGTATGTGTGCATGTGTGTATATTTGTAGGATACAGCATTCTGAGGCCACATTCTCCTAATACAATGCGCCTTGCCACACAGTATTAGGGATAGTGCTGTTGCTGACCATAGGAGAGCTATGATAATGCATCACCCTACTATCCCTGTAGCATGTGCATTAGATGCATATCCCTATAGTAGCACTTGTGGGATAGACAAGGGGCTGTATTGCAGTCCTGGTCAATGTGTGATGGGGGATATGTCAGAGTGTTATCACTGGTTTCAGTTTGTGCAATAGCCACTGTGGGGTGTGGATGCTGGGCATACTGTCTTTACACCATGGTACCCCCAGTACATGTCCCATGTTCCACTGTATGGGGACCACTGTCACCATCAACCATACAGGTAATGGATAACACTATCCAGCCCAGTTATGCATGTGCTGTCTGCAACTTATCTGTAACAGAATGGACACACTGACAAGGTAGTTATCACTGATAAGCCCAGGTGTGTATGACTGTTATGTGTTTGTCAATGTGTATATGACAGTATGTCACACTATGTATTGTCCATAAACAACCAGTACATCCCCCATTATCATACTGTACAGGGCTGGGGATGTTCTTCATGTAACATGTAACCTGGAATACACCTCATCCTAAAAACTGTGTGGTGTGTGCAATTAAGGCTACACACATCAGTAGCACTACATACCTAGGTAGGGGTTCTAGTCCCAGTTTTGCCAAGTAAGAGTGTGTGTGTGTGTGTGTGTGTGTGTGTGTGTGAAGGAATCTACTTCTGTTTGCAGAATATACATGTCCCAGGAGGTCATCTATCCGATAACTGCCTGGCAAATGCTAACATTTCAGAGGTATCATCCTGTGAAAATACATTCCATCACAACTAGTGGTAGATGTGTAAATTCCCTCATCCCCACTGTAGGATCTATATTAAAATCATGAAACCTCACTTATGTGAATACAGAAACATCAACACATATATAGTGAACTGTGAGAACACTGTACGTCCTGAAGCATGAAATTTGAAATGTCGAATCGTCATAGTTGGCCAACCCCACCATCTGCTACTTACTACCGACCCAAACAAAATAAATAATCCACACTTCTCCATATCTGCGCTTCACCCATATATCCCATATCCTAATCAAACATTCACTACACACAAATGTATCTAACTATAAACAAACAACACCCAACTACAGAAAAAGTATAAATTACATATACATTCAGCTACACAACTATATTACTATACCTACACTTAACATAACCCTACTTCTAACCCTAAAGTAAAGGTTACATGTATTACTATGTATGCACTTACCTTAACCCACACCCTAACCCTAAGGTCCGTAACTATTGCACACTTACGTTAGGGAGCTATACCAGATAAGGGCCAACTATGATGATTCGACATTTCGAATTTCACACTTCAGGATGTTCCGTGTTTTCGTGGTTTGCTATATATGTGTCAACGTTTCCGTATTCGCATAAGTGAGGTTTCGCGATTTTAATATAGACCCCCCCACTGTATAGGTGCACAGTGATATTGGGGTTGGTATGTATATATATATATATATATATATATATATATATATATATATATATATATATATATAGCTAGGTGTGACTCTTGTGGACACAGCCACCATCATTGCAGTTACTGTTGAGTGTATCCCCCTGCTTAGCTGGCTGTCATACTGTACAGTTCATGTTAACAGGTTAAATATTTGTTTATCGCACTATCTGCGGTTCTACAGCACCTCTCACCCTTCAAAGGGTAGGGCTGTGCCTCCCACACCAGCACACCTATGTTTACCAAGCTAAGGATTGCACTACATTGGGGAAGGGGACATATGCCCTGCCAGTACCATTGTCAATGACATTAAACTGGCAGACTGCTTATTTCCCAATGTGTTGTGCCTATTCTGTCTTGATGGAATTACATAGGCTAAAATGGGTTCCTTGCACAGATACATACATCCATGTGTGCAGTATTCTCTGTGTATTGCATCAACACCAAAGCCTTTGTGTGTGTTATACATAAACATGTGGTGTGTACCACCCAGTACACTTACCATTGTCCACTGTAAAAGGTCTGCTGACATTAGCCACCATGCACTCACCTGTATACACTACCCCCAGACCTATCAGCCATGTGGCTTATGCAGTACCTGTTATACAGACCTGTGACATGTGTTCATCTGTATCCAGGATATGGCACAGCCAAGGTGTCACCACAGTACCATACCCCTTGTAGGATACAACAGCAGACCATCATCCTGCTGACACATGGACACCTACAACACAAATTGAATACATTATGGAGACCACAATCACTCAGTGTTAATAACAGCTATAATGCATCATGACTGGACAGCTACACTTCCTGACATGTAAGCATTAAACTTTACTGCTGACAACATGTTACACAGCATTACAGTGGTACACCATAGTACAGTCACCCTGTGCATCATAACCAGATTAGCCTGTCCCTGCATCAGTGTTATGGATGACAGGGATGTGGCACAGGTATCATCATATGCACAGGGTGTGCTGTTGGTTTGCCAGAGACCTAGGCTGAGCCATACATTTGACACCATGTGTGTGAGTGAGGGGGTTTAATTATTAATTTGGCTGTGGTGATGTGGTGTGTGTAGGTATGGGGTTGCCCTAGCTGTGTTGGTACTGTGTATGTGTATGCATGCACACAGTTCTGCCATGTGGCTGCCCTGTACAGGGGTTTGTTGGACAGCTGCAGACCATACCTTGGCAGGGTGTGCAATTCACCATCTCCAGCCATGGACATGAGAACTGTGCCTGCCAGGGGTTCCATGGACACCGCCAGGTACAAGCCACAGTATGCTATTCTCCCCTGTTGATGACATATGTCCACTGGATCCAGGTCTCTCTTGGGACTGGCCAAGGCCATGTGCATGTGTCCTGCTGTGGTGTGGTGGGACAGCACCCCCCCTGCAGGGCTGGGGCTGGTACTATCACTACGGGAATGGCTCTGTGTTCTGACATGTCCATGTCAACCTCCAGCATTGGTGTTGCTGGCCTATGTCCACATGGCCATAGCACCACTCCCACCATATGCTCAAGCATGGACATTCCACAGTCAAGGAATCCCACCATCTCGCCCAACCATCTATCCATGACCTCTGAAAAATAACAAAGGGCACCTGCAAGATCACGGATATTGTCAGTAACAACTGAATGAGAAGCCCTCTGTAGCCTCAGAGCCTGTCTGGTATACTGTTCCATATTGCCTGCACCTCCATGATGGCCTGAAACATGCGTCTGGTGGTACCAGATGTGGCACTTCTGCCAGGGGCATGATGACCCACAGCTCTCTAATGAGCACCCCTGTAAATCTGCCTATGTAGTACCCCATCAGACATCTGGCTATGGCTGCAGTGTCCAGACACATGTGCCATAGATACCACACTGTCCTGTCCCATGCCACCAACTGCCAACTGTCCCTCAGCTATGGAGACTGGTGATGAGATATGTATAGGCAATGTGACTGTGTGCACGGATGGAGTGGATAACAGTGAGATGTCAAATGATGGCGCAGCTTCAGCTCTTGACAACCCTGCCTGTGCCTCAACACACCTATCATCATTTTCAGTGTCTGTATGGACACCTACATCAGATTGCCTGCAAGAGGGGCCCTGACCCATCTCGCCACCTGTGAGGGGAAAACAAAAGATGCACTTTAAGACTTGTACGTCATTGCTTAACAGTACACACACACACACACACACACACACACACACACACACACACACACACACACGCACACACACACATGCACACACACACACACACACACACACACACACACACACACACACACACACACACACACACACACACACACACACACACACACACACACATACCCACACACACACCCTGACATTCCACCATACTTCTACCTGTCCCTGAGTTTACACAATGTCCCTAGTTTTTTCTCTTATTTTTCCCATTCTTCATCAGTCTTGAATAATTACAGTCAATAATATCAACCATTAATGTATTATTATTCTAATTGCTCAGAAAATTGATCACAAAACATGATCTGTTACTCCATTAACTCTTTAACTTGATTAGAGTCATTTTTTTCAAAGACTCCCTGATGTCATCAAGTGTTCATCCTGGTTTTGTCCAGACATCTTCAGCATGGCCCCATATGTTATGGGCTACTACAGTCAGTCAATAATGTCATGCACTGGAGTGTCATACTTAACTATTGTTCAGTAGATGCAAGATCTGTTGCTCTATTAACATTTTCTGTGGACTACAGTAATATTTGGAAACACTCTCTGGTGTTGTCTAGTAATTCCCCAATGCATCTTTAGTGCTGCATACGTGGGTATTCTTTCACCTTTTTGCTGATTGCAATTAAAACAGTATCCCTGGTGTCTAGTTTCCCCTCCCAATGCATCTTTCATGCTGCAGACTTTATTATATTATCAGCTGCCCTGAGATTACATTTCGGAAAAGTATTCCTGGTGTCTAATGTGTCTGTCCATGTCCATGTACTTCAAAATTTCTAAGGGAAGTTGAGAGGTATGAACAACCCCACACTCACACATGTGCATACATGGACACATACACAGACACACACATATATACACACACACATACATTCTACATGCATCAACCCCCCTCCACTCCACCAGATAGCATTTACAGACAAATTAACCCCCCACACACACACTAACACAAATACAGGTGAGGTTGAGCAAAGATATTATACACACAGACCTCTCATTACCCATTTGTCAACATGCATGACATATGGCACTCAACAGCATGCAGTGCAGCTATAGTCAATCCCTGTTAGCAACATTATACATCTCTGTGATGCATGGGTTGTATTAGTAGGTGATGCCCCTTCCCCTGGAACACACTGCACCCATGTACACAGTATTGCTGTGCACCTGTTTGGCACCCTGACATGTACTGTGCACCATACCTCACAGGTGTACACACCACTGCTGAATGTGTATATGTGTGTCAGTTATGTTTGCTCTGCTGCTCACAGCCCCTATGTGCTTGGCTGATACATAACTGGGATGATATGTGGACAGATGTCATTTGTGAATGCCTGATGTCTGATTTACAGATGTCATCATCAGCGGTGCATGTATGGCCAATAAAATACAATTACAATTACACTGACAACCTGCAAACTTTACTGTGGCTATGGGGAGTGTACACACCCTTATTGATATGGCATCCTCTTCCCTGATATGCCATGGGGCCACATTACTGCATATGTTAACATTACACAAACCTGATATGTGACATATGACCTGTGCAATCAAATGCAGTATCAAACAAATGTGTTAGTTGTGCAGATGCTGATTGAGATGCATACAACTTGTGGGTGCATATGTGTGCACACCCTTATTATGATGGTTTGTTGCACCTACTTTTATGTGTACTACAGCAGTCACTATTCCTTGAAGGGGTATACTAGTATGGACCATCTGCATTTGCCAGTATTTGGTCACTCTGCCCTACAAATGTCCCCCAACTCTGCATGATTGCAAGGTCAGCTCATGTGCACAGCCCTTGGAGGTCACACAGTGCCATAACTATTACTGTGAAGTCAGGGTTATGTCTGCCACAATTCATGACCTTGACTGTGTGCAGATACAGCTATTCTTAGCGAGCTTTGGATCTCTGCTTCAGTGTACTGTTGTGTTTTGGGATGACAACCCCTTCCTATCCTCAGCCATTTTGCAGATGCTTGACAACTAAGGCCTACACATGTGTGTCAGTTTGCAGTGTCCCAAACTCTGAACACCATGTGTACCAGCCTAGTCCCTGCTAATGAATGGCAAACATACAGGTGTACATTGGCACCAGCAAGGTACAGATGAGGATGGTGGGCCTGAGGTGGGGTGAGGTGTTGGTTTTGCAGCACATGTATCTTAATTGATACTGTCTGTAGGTTTCCAACATGGTCTTGGTACACTAGTACACACTGCAAGGCATGCCTTTGGGGGACTTTTGCTGTTATGCATACCTTACCTGTAGGGAGGCCTGGCTGATGTTTTCTGTGGTACAACTGTCCCATCTGATTACCCTAACCTATGGTCCACACTTATGCAGAGTGCAGGCAATTGCTGACACAGGTACTGCACAGCCAGTACTTGCTAGACATTCCTGCAACTCCCTCAGTGTTGTGGCATGTTACTAGGCAGCCTGCATAGCTAGCTTGCAACATGTGTCATCATCTGTCTTGGATGGCCATCTGTTTATTTTCTACATTAATCCTGTCCCATACATCCTCGCCACATACATGACTGTCTGCACTGTTTGCCATGGTATATGCAATGGTGAGGTAAGGCTACATGTCCAACTCCTGAGTGCTACCTGTTGGGCATGGGATTCATTCCATGGCTTGTCAGATGTCTGCAAGCCACAGCTGCCTCTGTTGCAGGTAAGTGGGCACGTTTGATGGCCAAACATCTTGGACAGCAGACCATTTTCTGGTGTGACATTGAGGACCTGTACTTGTTGGAAGGTCCATACTCATGAAGAATGCATGCTGTCAGTACTTCAAAACCTGCTTCCACAATATGTTATCTGGTGTGTATGCACACATATGCTTCCAGTGTTTGTGAAGGTATGTATTTCCCATATTTGCTGTCCTAACATAGGAGTCCATATTACACATTCATTGCTCATATTAGGACCACATTGCAGGTTGTAAGGGTTGTGGAATTCAGTATTGTGATATGCCATAGTGTAGATATGTAAGGGTTGCCATTGTAATAGTGGTATATACACTGGTATTGCACTATATAAGGGTGATGTTTCAGACATGTCCCTACTGTAGGCCATTTGTCCCACCATTATATTCATCTCTGTCACACATCTTGCAATGACAGGTTGTTAGTTATATTGCAGGACTCTTACATACCCATCAGATATGCCACCATGGTGACCACTGTGATGCAGTGCAGTCAACAGCAACAATAAGTGAACATGTACAGCATGCATTATGGATAGGTGTGTTAAATGTGTGCATGGAATATATCATGGCCATAACATGAACGGTGTATTGACAAACCTGAAAAAAAAAACATACTCACCAGCTACAGGCTGCTGCCCTAGAGGTATACCAGAGGGACCTACATAGTTGTGCGAGAGATGTGATGTCAGTAGCCACACTTATGACACTGGTACAGGGTGGGAGCAGCATTACAGTATATCAACAGTACAAACCCACAATGCTACAGATTATGCACATCTGTTTATTACTACAATGGAGGAACAGACTATATATATATTTCATCTCACATATCCATGATTAAACTCTACAGATGCAGATGGATATGCAACAGTGGTCTACTGATGTGCCCTGTGACCTTACCTGCATGCTCCTCAGCCATTGTGTGGGTAGCACCCACCTTCACCGGGTATTATGTTTGTGGGTGGGCAGGTTCCCCAAGGCTGGTGAGGAGCTCTTCAACATGTGTCAGTGGGGCTGGATAGCATGAACCCTCCATTGCAAGCTGATCCCCCCTAACCACAGCAGCATGCCGACAGGCATAGCAGAGTAGATCAGTGCAGCGATGTTGGACCTGCTCCTAACTGCGGTTATGCAGGCCAACATTGTTTAACCTGTGAACAAGATCATTCCACAGGGCGGTCCTCTCCTGCAGATCATGGGCTGTATGCCCAAACAGGGTGTGGTAGTGCTGCACCAGGTATGTGATGATGACATCATTCTCCTGGGGTGTGTAAATCGGAAGTCTCTCCCTCGACATTGTGCCTGAAAGACATAAAGAGAGAAACAGGTCTGAAGACCTCATACTGCAAGGATATAACAGTTGTTAATACATATCTCTGTTTCCCTCCCCCTCACATCTGCAACAACAATCTGCTCACACAACTCAGCAGTTATGTCTACAGCAGACCTACTGTTGGGATATATATCGTATTCTACAACAATTTGTGCAATGTGTTTGTAGTCATGTTCCAGTTGAAACACTATCATTGGTGGCCTGTTCTCAACAATGTCACCTGCATGCCATTGTAAGGGCCACTATGGTTCCATATATGCATGTGTTCTGTTTGCTATGTGACTGCTGTGCATCTGTTGTTTTGTGTTAATAGGAATATCTATGCATGCTGTTAGACATAACTCTGGAATGTGTGGACTATTACTACCCACATATGTTCTATAACAGTGACACAATAGCATGTTTGGGAAGACAGTTTGCCAGCAGAACCACCTCTCCCACCTGATCTGACCATATTACCAGGATACATCACATCTGGGACCCACACTGGGACCTCATCATCTACTGGTCCTGCACTACCTTTAGGTGGAACCACCTCAGGTGATGGTGTTCGCCTCCCTGGGAGCACATGCAGACAGGATCCCGTCACCCAAACTCAGGTCAAGGGTCTGGTGCATAAGGAGCTCCACAGAGACTTGGGGGATGAGCTACAGCACCTTCAGGCCCTCAGTACACAATCACAGGGTTTGCATGCTCCTCCTGCTCAGCCCCCAGCCCAGGCACCTTCAGGGCCATGAAGATGCTGTTGTGACTGCCCGTGGGTGAGGACCTTAGTCCCATTTTTTCCATATGGGGGCTCATGGGCTTCCAAATTCCAAACAACACTCCCCATCCAAGGTGTTTACTCACCACATGTGTCATATACCACCCCTGTATGCTGTCTTGTCTGTCTTCCAGCCCAACCTACCTCCCCAAATATATCTACTATCCTTCCCCAAAATACCAATCCCACCTTCACAAACAAGGGCAATGTGTTCTCAACATGGACATAACTGTCCATTTTGCACCCACTTACTGCTGTAGATATATATATATATATATATATATATATATATATATATATATATATATGTGTGTGTGTGTGTGTGTATTGATATGTGTGATGTTCTCTCACACATATCATGCAGCACTGTCATTCAACAAAAGGGGACATGTATATATGTGTGTGTGTGTTTGTATATATGTAGACAAACACACACATACATATATATCTATATATATCTATATATATATATATATATATATATATATATATATATATATATTTATCTAAATATATATGTGTAGATATATATTATGAGTTGTTTGTGTGTGTGTGTGTGTGTGTGTGTGTGTGTGTGTGTGTGTGTGTGTGTGTGTGTGTGTGTGTGTATGTGTGTGTGCATGCGTATGTATATATATATATATATATATATATATATATATATATATATAGATATATGGTTTCACTTCATAATCTTGAATTACTGAAAGCTTGAAATTCAGTAACCCGAGACTATGAATCGAACCAGTTACAACACTGAAACCACAATCCCAAATCACACAATCACGAACATACATACACCATACACCACTTAACATACACACCATTCCACCCACAGCACACAAACCACACAGCCCTACACTACATATGAGCAGGGGGGGGTCTCCTCTGCATCCCCACACCCCCCTACTTATATATATATATATATATATATATATATATATATATATATATATATATCAACTCAGAGGTCACACATAACATAAAAAAAAAACAAAACTCACACCACTCCATCCTCCACTCGCTCGCACACAAATACACATCACACAAACACCAACAAATCCAACACTCACACTCACACTTACACCTCCCTGCCCTTACCCACACACACAACATACAAAAACACACACAAACACTCACTTACTTGCCATTTTAGGCATCATAACACTACACGCGATATACCGGAAATGTATAAGCGCGGATTTGAGATATTCAAATTCACTCTTATTCACTTTCGGCATTCTGGTTGTCAGCTTCATGGTCTCGGTTACTGAATTTTGAGCTTTCAGTAAATCGAGATTATGACGTGAAACTATATATGTGTATATATATATATATATATATATATATATATATATATATATATGTGTGTGTGTGTGTGTGTGTGTGTGTGTGTGTGTGTGTGTGTGTATGTGTGTGTCTGTAGACATACATGTATATATATATATATATATATATATATATATATATATATATATGAAAAAAGCCTCCAAAACCCAACTGACAAATTATGAGAAACCACAACCCCAAAGCAAGGACTAAAGAGCATACAACGATGTGCTTAGATTAGAACAAATCTTCCCAGTGTATGCATACGCCCAAAATTGGCGTCCGTATATGCAGGTAAGGTACAACAGCTTAGTATGTCCGCTTGCAAATAGCATCCAACTATAAAGTTAAAACAGAACTTCCCAGTTCATAAAACACCACCAAACATGACATCCGTGAATACGGAAATCATATAACTGCCAATGATATGGAAGTAAGAAATTGAGCATAAACAGTCACTACCATATGACAGGAGCTCCAGCCTCCAACACGAGTCCACGAATGCTTCCAAAATTATCTCTAGGTAAATCCACAAAGAGTCGATGACACCATTCGGTTCTAGTCAAACTACCATTTAATAGTAAGCGCTTTCACGGCTATGAGAAGCCGCTTCTTCAGACAAACAAGTTGGCGCCATTAGGGCGCAGAATTTATACATAATCTTACAAACTTTAAGGTCTCCTCCCACAAGCATCTAAGCAAATATTTAAAGTGCCAGTGCAATGTTCGTCAACCTCACTGCTACAAAAATACTTTATAAAATACTTACAAAATAAACTTTATAAAATAAAATAAAATAAAATAAAGGCAAATACTTTAACATACACTATTGGGCATGCAGAGCCATAAAAAATAAAATAATAGAAGATACAATGGTCGTACATCCTGACATCAAAATATATAAAAAGTGCATGTTACTATGACATTACTTGAATTAAACATAAAAATTAATGTTTATGGTGCCAATACAGTGTCCGTCAACCTCGCTACTACAAAAATACTTTTTACAATAAAAACAAACACATTAACACAAACTACAATAATTAAAAACTCCTGATAACCTGGATTACAATGTAAAAAGACATGAATCATGACGGTTGCATGATCATGAATGGCAAGATTCCTGAAATATCTAAGAATGTTAAATAAGCCTAAAACCAAGATACCTGTAACTAATGTACAAAACTAATGTAGACTACAATGATTTAAAATTCCTCATAAACCTAGATGTCATTGTGGGAAATCATAGATATAGGATAGACAGCAATGTTACCTGAGGCTATTTGTACTAGAATTTCTAACTATTAAGTACAGATGTAATGTGCAAAACTAGCGAAGACTACAATGATTGAAAACACCTCATAACCTAGATGTCATTATGAAATTCATAAATTACGGATTTTACATTAACATAATGTTACCAAGAGCAATTTGTACAAAAACATCTAACAATTAAATGCATATGTGGAGGAATCAGATACTTATACATTGTAGTGATAGATATAAAAAATACACCAATGTCTAGCTATTAAATACATGTATAAATAAATCAATTACATCTACAAAATATATATAAAATTATGTAAAAAATAATATATACAAAGATTTACAAAAAATCAATTACATCTATATACATAACCAATAGCATGTATGCATGATGGTATCCCCCATAAATATGAAGGGCCTGACTATGAAAGGGACTAAGACTAATGCTAAGAAGGGCAAATACAGGCTCTAACGACAAGAGCACACAAACACTACGGGGTGACAATGGCCAAATGTGAAATACGTTTATATATTCAAATAATGCACATAATAAACATAGGATCCATTCTTCCAACTAAATGATCATCTCAATACAGATTATCTGTACTTCAGGTAATCCTGCCAATAGAATAATGTTGGCAAAAGGTCATTATAACATAAGTGGACCTAAATACTATCTCAATGGTCTTCCTTTCAAGTGGGGTTTTATTGACAACACCTCATTTACGCCCTTCTCCCTATGCGCAGCTAGCCTGCACATCCACCTTAACTCAGCTTGCTCAGTGAGATTGGTTATATCACCTAGCCTCAAACTGGGTTCCACTACTTGGAAAACTTGAAATAGAAATGTGTGCATGGGGCCTTCTCTAAGTGTGTGCTTTGCTAAGGCACTGTACTCTTGCTTTCTGATCAAACAATAATTGTGGTCACGTATCCTTTCTCGGAGGGTTCTATTAGTCTTGCCCACATAAAATGAGAAGCATACAACACAATGGGCTACGTAGACAATATTTCTGGTGTTGCAGTCACTGCTGCAGTTAATAGTCCAAAGGTGGCCAGAAACCGGATGTCTGTAGTAGTGGGATTCATCTATGAATCTACATTGTTGGCATTTCCCGCATTTGCTGGTTTTCTCAAAACCTGTTCTCTCATGGATGGTAATACTCCTCGTACCACACAGCAGTCTCTTAAGATTTAACATGTTACTGAAGACAAAATTCGGGGTAGGTCCTACTATCCTCGTGATGTTACTTTCTGCAGTGAGGATATTCCAATTTTTCAAAATTATAGATTGGAGTTGATGCGTACCTTGCCCATAAGGTACAACAAAACCCAATGATCTGTCCCCATGACGCTGATTGGGTTTGTCTATATTGCTTTGTCCACCAAAAAGATATGGCTTGGCTCTATTCTCCCTGAGATCAGTCATCTCTCTGTATACCTTCTGGATCTCTTTATGTGTATACGAGCGTGCCTCGAGCCCTTCACTAAGCTCATTCAACCCAGTATGATAATCATCCTCTTTCGTTGATAGCCTCGAGACCCTCATGGCCTGGCCCTTAATAATGTTCTTGAAAATGTGGGGAGGATGCATGCTGTCCCTGTGGAGGAACGATGGTTTGTAACAGGTTTTCCGATGTATCCTGGTATTAATTGATCCTTCTCTTTTAAATAAAGTTACATCCAAGAAATCAATGCTTGTAACATCATAGTTCATAGTGAACTTCAAGAAGGAACTACTAGAGTTCAACTCATGATGGAAAGCCCATAGCTGCTCAATGTTCCCTTTCCATAAAAAGATGAGGTCATCCACAAACCTTCTGTAAAATAGGATGTTTGAATTTTTTATATATATATAAAAGAAAAAACTTAAACAAACTTCCTTAGCACATTAAACTGGATGAAGCGCATTTTCAGGCTCTTAGTTTGATTTGTTCAGTATCATATAGTGAGTTTTTTAAAGTTTTTTCTTTTATAGTGTTATAGTTCTTCAAGTTTCAGAGTTATTTTGTTATATATATATATATATATATATATATATATATATATATATATATATATATATATATATATATATATATATATATATATATATATATATATATATATATATATATATATATATGTGTGTGTGTGTGTGTGTATGTGTGTGTACATGTGTGAGTGTGTATATCTGTAGAGATACATGTGTGTATATATATATATATATATATATATATATATATATATATATATATATATGTATATATATATATATATATATATATATATATATATATATATATATATATATATTTATATATTTTTTAAATTTATTTATTTATATTTGTTGACCGGGAGTGTCCAATTGGACATAGGTCCATTTTTAGCGGAGGCCCGGGGAGAAAAGCTCCACAGTTAAACAGACAGTAGTTACATTGGATTACATAGCGATTAACAATTTACATAGCAATTACTTACAACATATTTACAGATGAAGAACATAGTACATCAGTAGACAACTAGAATCTTTATCTGTGAAGTATATAACAGACATTAACAAATGTTACAATAAGAGGTTCCTGCTGTATAATAAGTACTAGACTTATGAGCATCTGAGCTTGCTATAATCAAAGTAGTTAGTGGAGTGGAAAGAAAGGTAGTGGTTGGATGGGGTGGGTGATATTAGAGTGGGAGTTGCAAGGGCACAGCCAGCATGTTTTTAGGTGTGCTGTTAGTAAAATTTTGAAGTGGGTGCATGATGGTATGGAGGTAATTGTGGGTGGGAGGGAGTTCCATAATTTGGCTATGGTGCAAGAGAATAGTGCTTCACCAGCAAAGTTATTGGCTTTAGTGATATGCAAGTATTTTTTTTTGCTGGATCTTAGTGGTCTGGTGGTGCGATAGGGTTGGAGTAGATTCTGGAGGGATGGGAT
>NC_056731.1:614779990-614787490 GCF_019279795.1 Protopterus annectens | reverse complement strand
GTGTATTTAGATTGTTGCAGATATGGTGGGGGGGGGGGAGATGTCAATTAACAACTTGTATATCCCTGTAGTTCTCAATACTTTCTTAGTCACTTCTGTAATCTGTACCTTACAGGTATTATTACACTACCCTATGGCCTTAGTTTGGACAGTGGTATGTTTGTAGACAACTATATATGTGAACTGTGTTTTACCTGCAGTATACACCTCTTACCTCGTATACTTGTGGAGGTATTGTTTGTTAACACTACCTGACTGTTTCTACACATATTCCCAGATTCCAGGTTGATGTTATGCACATAGCTCTCAATCTCTTATTGCACACACTCTGGTCAAGGCTTGACAACATGAAGGTGAAACTGGGACATATTTTGACAATTGCCCTCATAAACCTTTGGTGAGTTTGTTTTCATATACATTTTCGGAATATTTACAGGTCTGGCAGTCAATTATATGTCATTAAATGCTGCCTAAATGTCAGAGACCATCACACTGATTTTCCAGCAGGACAGGGTAATAGGCAGCAGATATGGGACAGTTATCTGGACATTCTGAACAAATCTGTACAGTTGAGGGGTATGATTCTGCATACAGCTTACTACCACTCCCAGAATTCGAACCTTTACTGTGTCTGCTAAAAATAAATCAGTGTACATCACAGTTGAGTTTGCTATTTAGATATTGCTGCGTATCTCTTCAATGACTCCCGTGGTTTTACAATCTGACCTTGCAATTACAATAGTCTTATACATTGATTCCTAGACAGTTTTATTATATAGCACAGTGTGGGTGACAGTGATGAGTAATATATTATTATTCAAAGAAATTGCAACACTAATAATGCCATACAACTCCAGACTAAACAGTACCAGTCCAGGATTTCAATCTTTTTTTCCAGGCACAGTTTTCTTATCTGACAGACCTGTAGAGGGAATGTTTGTTAACACTACCTGAATGTTGCCACACATATTACCAGAGTCCACGTTATTATTATGCGCATACATCTCACTCTGTTACTGCACACACTCTGGTCATAGCTTCACAGCATGGCGGTAGAGATGGGATATACTTTGTATATTACTCTCATAACATTTTGGTGAGTTGCTAGAGTGACAGGTTTGTTCTTATAGATATATCTCTGATGGTTATGATGTCTGACAATCAGTTGTATGCCATTATTTGCTGCGTAAACGTCTGGGATCATCCCACTGATTTGCCAGGGGGCCAGGGGGACAGGGTGACAGGTAGGAAATGTAAGCCAATTATCTGAACTTTCTGACAAAATCTGTACAATTGAGGACTATGATTCTGCATACAGCTTACTACTACTCCCAGGATTCGAACCATGGCTGTGTGTGCTAAAATACAACATTTTACATCTCAATTGAGTGTGCTATTTGGATTTTGTTGTATATCCTTTCATTGTTTTCTGTCTAAGTCTCCCTCAGTTGTACAATATGACCTTGTGATTACAACAGTCATATACAGACATTCCTACACATTTTATTTATGTAGCACAGTGTGGGTAACAGTGCTTAATACAACAGTAAAATTAAGAGAGTGCAACACTACATTACCATATGATACTAGAGTAAACACAAGCAGTCCAGGAGTTAGACCTTTATTGCCAGGCTGTTACCCTTTTATTTGCATACAACCTATAGGAGACTCTTCCTGCCATATTGTCTGGTTTATTCAGTACATCCCATACACAATACAGGTTTTATACTGGCAATTAACTTTCTACTACTTTTTGATTTATTTCTTATGACAGTACATGCAAGATTATTATGAACCTGCCTCATGACGCAGCCTCTGCTGCCTACACACATGGGCCTCCTGATTCACAGCCCGCTCCGCTGCTGCTGTCAAAAACATAAGTGGCATATTTAGCCATACCTAGCCATAATATACATGAGCTGGAAATTATTATACAGGTAGTAGAATGAGTACTTACACACTGCTGGGACATCACCCTGCCTAGCTTCTTGGATCCACTGATCCAAGAGCTCCCTCTTCCTCCGTTTCAGGTCGGCATAGTGATGCTTGACCTGCTCACCAGTTTGAGAGATGCCAGTGGCACTGGTGAGGTCATGGGCGAGACGGTCCCAAGCTTCCGCTTTATATTGGAAACCCTGGTACTAGCCCTGCAGCAGTCTCTCTTCATGGTCTTTTACCAGTAGTCCTGCCATGACCTTGGACTCCTGGATGCCCCAGCACTGTGCTTGGAAGCACGATCCTTCTCCAACACTAGCCATTGTGCCTACAGGAGGAAGCTGTAACCAGTTATGAGATGTATTTCCACTGGTGGGGTTTAAATATGGCTGATTTCCTGCAGTTTGTCATGATTTGACAATTTTGAAAATGCTAAGCTATGGGCAAACCTGCTTACCTAAGGTTGGCATTGCTTAAAGGGGCATACCAATGGGCAAATCGATTTAGCTGGGCTATGCATTGCTTACACCTAGTAAGCAGAGGTGTGCAATGCTTAGCATTGCTTATTTTTAAATTTGCACACTATTTGCTGTTTGGCATTGATTTATATTTCATTACATGTTATATATTTGTTTAGTATCTGTGATTCATGTGCATGTACACTGTATTGGGTACTTGTGTTTATTGGGGGATTTCACCACTTTATTACAATGACACCTCACATCTGGACTTAAAGCAGTACTCCAGTTCACATATATATGTTATTTAGCAGGTTATACAACATAAAACTGTTTATAGATTCCTTTCACATGTAAATTGTAATTTTGTTATAGTGAGTATCTGTTTAGGTACACCTCAATTTTATGCAGAGCTGTGATGGCTTACTGGTTAATTGCTGTGACTATAGTGTACAGGGTCCTGGATTCAATGGCTGCTTATTTTGTTCCTGGGCAGAACAGGGGCTGTTGGATACAGAGTGATTAAGGCACTTTTAAGCAGTTGTAAGTGGGTCTGTGAGTGTTTACATGATGGTAAGCAATGCTAACTTCTGGTTACAGTTTCTTATACTCAGTTAGCCTCTAAATTGCTTAACCTGTGTAGGCATTGCTTACCCCCATGCAAACAGGCTCAAACCTGCTTACTACTGCTTAAAAGTGCTTACTCCTGCTTACCCCCATACTAATTTAGAAGGAAATGAAACATGGGTCTTGGAAAAGTGGTAGATTTGGACACTTTTTAAATTTTTTACATTATTTGCTATATGGCATGGATTTATCATTCATTACACATTATAACTTTGTTTAGTATCCCTGATTCATATGTACATATACTGTATGGGGCACTTTTGTTAATCTGTGTATTTTACCACATTATTACAATGACACCTCACATCTGCACTTAATGCAGTACTCCAGTTCACAAATATATGCTATTTAGTAGGTTATACAGCAAAACAAATGTTCATAAATTGCTTTCACATGAAAAATGGAATTTAATACAGAGAGGATCAAACCAGGAATGACTGCTTGCAAGCGAACACTCTGACCACTACACTATTGCAGTACTGCTTCAACTGAATGTATCTTCCTATTTATATTCTTGTGCTATTTAAGCTACAGTATCCATAGTGGGAAAACCCGTGCACCTATGGTTAAATTTAATCTGTTTGATAAAAAACAATTTCTAGTGTTATTTTGTCTAGGAAGAGACGGGTTTCACTTATTGCTGTGGGTTTCTGCATGCATCTGCACATTTGGCAGACATTCTAGCATGTTTCAGTTGTTACGAGTGTACGGTTTTCCTGGGAAGTGGGGCTTTGACCTTTGCAATGGCTGTGGGTGTGTTTTCTCCTGTAACATGTCATGTTTCTACACTAACAGTCCCACTTTGGGGATATGAAGAGGTGGCAATCCCCATACCTCTCACCCTCTTCATGCAAAATATCTGGACAAAGCCTGACAAAATGAGGTACAGCCAGGGACATATTTTAAATATTGCTCTTATAAACTTAAAAAAGTTGCTAGAGTAACAGGATTTGTTTTAACTAACCAAAATAAGTATAAGGAAAAGCGCCTCAAATGTAACCATAGCAAATGAAAAACGAAGCACCTGGAGCCACAAATAGCACGAACTTCGACTTTATTGAGTGGAAACTAATACCAAAAAAGCTTAACTTATTCACCGCGTTTTTCGTCAACCATGTAACTTCTTCAGCAAAAGCAAACATCATAAATTACTCCCGCTTTATATACTAATTAATCCTACACAATTATCCAATCACCTTAAAAAATCACTCTGACTTAATTATTCATGAGATAGTCACAAAGGAAGCATTTTAAAAAGAAATATAAAAGATTTTTTATTTAAAGAGTAGCAAAAGTTATTTACATCAAACCTACATTAAAATATATTATATAACAATATTATATAAAATCCTAATATATGTATATACTATCACCTCATATTATGAAATCATTCTATGAATTTATAAAAATGCAAAAACCAACAAATATATATATATATATATATATATATATATATATATATATATATATATATAAATATATATATATATATATGTGTGTGTGTGTGTGTGTAAGCACTAAATGGTACAAGAGCACCCTTGTGTGGCAATAATAATTATTGTATCTAAACCATATCTAATCTTTCATGATAAAAACTTTTTATCTAGACAACCTTGTATCCCTAACCTTTATATAGAAAGAATACTCTCATTAATTCATAAATAATTTTTAAAAAAGAAAAACCACAACCATTTTTTACAGTCTTGTGGCTCTTAATATCAATACTGGTACCATAGAAATATGTTCATTTAACCCTGGTGTCTTACAGACCTCCAGGATACAATAATTATTTTTGCCACACGTGGATGCTCTTTTACCATTTAGTGCTTGCACACATATATGCAGATATATATATATATATATATATATATATATATATATATATATATATATATATATATATATATATATTGATAGTTTTTGCATTTTTATAAATTTGTAGAATGATTTTATAATTTCAGGTGATAGTATATATTTCAAGATTTTATATATTTTTATATATTTTAATGTAGGGTTGATGTAAATAACTTTTGTTACTCTTTAGATAAAAAAATCGTTTATATTTCTTTTTAAAATGCTTCCTTTGTGACTATCTCATGAATAATTAAGTCAGCGTGATTTTTTTAAGGTGATTGGATAATTGTGTAGGATTAATTAGTATATAAAGAGGGAGTAATTTATGATGTATGGTCTTGCTGAAGAAGTTACATGGTTGACGAAAAACGCGGTGAGTAAGTTAAGCATTTTTTTGTATTCATTTCTGTTCAAAAAAGTCGAACTTTATACTATTTGTGGCTCCAGATGCTTCATTTTTCATTTGCTGAGGAGGTTACATTTGAGGCGCTTTTCCTCATACTTATTTTGGTTGGTGAAGTTTTCTTTTGTGAGGATGGAACCTGATAATGCAGAGGAATGCGACTCAATAGAAGGCAATGATATTGGACAGGTATGTAATGCTGTGGGACAGCTAACACAAGTGGTTATGCTACTGAATAATAAGATTTTGCAGCTTCTTGGAGTGCAAAGTAGTGGTTCATTGCCTGTTAACCAGGAAGGCTTAGGAGATCTGCGTAGTGACGCTGATGTATCAGAAGGAAGTAGGTGTGCTTTAACGGCTGAAACGGGAGAGGGGAATTATAATGGATGGATGGATGGATTTATTGAGGGTACTCCTAACATTTTTAAAAGTCAAGAAAACATTAATGCTTCAGCTGCAGACCAGCAGATGGGGGCGGGGGGGGGGGAACTAAAGAGAAATGTACAAACTGTCGGGGCCAGCTGATAGGTAAAACGTATGGTAATAATGCAGGTAATAAAAGCATTGAAAAAAATAATAATGACTTTATGTGAAGAGACTGGCTTAAAGAGATGGATGGTTATAGTAATTTTAGAGACACTAAAATACTTGGTTTTGATAGAGTGAATACGTATAATGAAAACAATTTTGTTTGTTACAGGATTTAATGTTGAAATATAAAACACTGCATTTGGATAATTTGTATTTAAAACAATGTTTGTCACTTGAAATTGTGCCCAAAGGGCTTCAAGTGTATAAATATCCAAATAACACAAAGGAAGCAAGCATTAAAGAGTTAGTACACATATTTGATACATGTGGGTTTGCAATTATGAGAATTATTATTAGGGATAATGAGGTTGAAATGCAAGAGTTATTTAAGAAAATTGAGGAAGTGAATGAAAATATTTAGAAAGATTTACTGTTTACAGTAGATAATGAAAGTAATAAATATTATGATATTAAAAAGAAAATTGATGATAAATGTTTAAACATCTCCAGAAGGAAATCTAGGAAAATTGAAAGGATCTTCTTGAATATAAAGAAAATAGAAGTTACCCTAGAATTAAGCAAGTGTTTGGAAACAGTGGGAGTTATGTGGTGTGGAATAAGGAGGAATATGGATACAATAAGAGGTTTAGACCCAATGAGTCTGGACTAGAAATGAATGTTCCTAATGGTAATGAATGGAAAGTAAGAGAGGGTAATGATATGCATAATAAGACCAAGTATAATAATAGTAGTAGGTTTGAAGATGAAGGACAGGAACTTGGCAACTTTGATAATCAGGAATATGATATCTCTGACCCTTTAGAATTCCCTTTACCAAGACAGTCAGAAAGAATCGGGAACAGGTGGACAGCACGATATCACAACAGGAGGGGAAGTTCTAGAAGTGAATGAGGATGAATTTGTAAAAGATGATGGGGGGGATTATTAATGTTAATGAACATGTGTTTAGGTTTCAAAATTATAATATTTTTAATTATAGTAGTGTTGAAATTAATGCATGGTATTTTAAACTCTTTATGAAGGGACTGAAATTTGTCCCAAAATGTAAAAGTGACATCAGTAAGGTTTTAATTGATTTAAAATTATTTACTAGAAAGAAAAACATTTGAACTGCTGTTTGAGAATAGCAGCAACTTGATTAAACAACCTTCCTCCACTGATAACAAGGAGCTTAAAAAAAAGAGTACAACCAACCCTGTCCTACATCCACAGTTTAAAAACTTTGAGACTGTGGTTGAAACACAACTTAAGGAGGTATTGAGTAGGTCAAAGGTTGTGTCAAATCTGACCTGGCAGGAGAGAAATTTATTGAAACAGGTGAGTGAAAATAAGAATATAAGAATCTCAAGGCCAGATAAAGGTGGAGGAATGGTTATAATGGACAATATTATATATGCGGCTAAAATGGAAGAATTACTAAGAGATGAGAATAGATATGAAACAGTATCTATCAATGAGATAAATATTGCTCATTCTAAAATTGATTTTGCACTCAAAGAGCTTTTAAAAGATGAGCTAATAGACAAACAAGCTTTTGATTTTTTATATGTAGAGAAACCTTTAATCCCAGTTATTTTTGGGATTGTAAAAGTACATAAAGATATTAACCACCCCCCGATCAGACCTATTGTGTCGGCCTCTGAATCAAAAATATACCCGTTGGTGAAATTT
>NC_056731.1:614654990-614774990 GCF_019279795.1 Protopterus annectens | reverse complement strand
TCATCTGGTTTACTATTGTGGGTGGCCAGTGCTGTGCAATGCTTGCCATGTATATGTTCTATAGTCCATGACATGGATGGTATCTGGAATGTGCACACATCCCACATGCATGTTCACATACATGTGGAAGTGTACCTGGGGTGTCTGGGGCATGTTGTGTACACAGATTATTATCATCAGATGTGCCATTCCTGGCCTCATGTGGCGGGAACTGGCAATGGACACCAGGTTGACCCTGCACCTACATTGACAGCATGATACAGGTATTCCCTGGTGTCAGTGGCATCTGTCCATACAGGGCATGTGTTTAAGGCATGGTATGTCCTTTGTGGGTTACACTTAATGACACTACGTTTGTTGCAGGCATCCATTGGGGAACATAGTGAAGGAGCACTGTATGCAATTATGTGCCTATTGTAGTGATGGGACAGGGTCCCATGCCCCCTGTAGTCTGCTGCAATCACACCATAGTTACTATCTGTGGGCAACATGCAGGAACTGTCAACAAAGTGGTTGTTGCCTAGCCGAGTGTGTTTGTGTATGAGACATGGGTTGAGAGTGTTGTCTGGATAATACAAGGGTTGCCTTAATTGTTCACCAGGCCTTGATGTCACATGTAGGGGTATGGATTGTCAACTCCAGCCTGTCTGCTGTTTGACATCTGTTATCCTTGTAAGGTGGACATTGTGACATATAATAGGCCCAACATAGAAGAAATTTGCAAAACCCACTCCCCAATGTGTCCAGTTGTTATACACTCACCTCCACACAGGATACGAATGACAAACACAGACACCATGTCTCACAGTTGCCATGTCTGGGATTGGAACTCCTACCTAAATGTTACATCACACTACAGCATTATGCAGTTATAGTATGTGCCACAGAGGTTACTGTGTTACTCCTTCCCCAAAGGTGTATTTCAATGTGAATGACATCAGCAGGCTTGCCAAAGAAGAGCAACAGAGGTTGTAGTGACTGTGAATGGCCTCAAAGGCATTGCTTCCTGGAGGGGCAAACAAGCACACACACATCCACACTTGCCATGTTGGGGAACAGAACCCCTACCTAACTACTATATCACACTACAGCATTACGCAGTTATTGGATGAGCCACAAAGATTACTGGGCTACTTTTTTACCAAAGGTGTATTTCAAAGTGAATGACATCAGCAGGCTTGCCAAAGAAGGGCACTGGAAGTTGTAGTGACTGTAAATGGCCTCAAAAACATTGCTCCCTACACAGACAACATTCACACTTGCCATGTCTGGGAAGAGAACCCCTACCTAACTAGCATATCATAGTAGAGCATTACGCAGTTATAGGATGCACCACAGAAATTACTGGGTGACTTCTTCCCCAAAGGTGTATTTCAAAGTGAATGACATCAGCAATCTTGCCAAGGTTGGACAATGGAAAGTGTAGTTCATTGGTTCATAGAGTCATACGTTGATACTAGGTTATTGGCCCTAGAGCCTATACATGCCTAGACATGACAATTCTCTGGATATGACCTCCTACAATATATACTTCCCTGCACCCCTGTCTAGCAGGGCAGCTGACACGATCCCCGGGGTACACATCCTATCTCCCATCCAATCATCCAGGTTCCTTTTGAAAAGGGTCAAAGAGGCACTCTGCTTGACATGTATGGGCAGTGTATTCCAGAGTCTGGGGAGTGGCTGGGTCAGGAACACATCCCTCCTGCATGTATTGTTCATTATGATGACAGGATTTGGATCCCTGGAGCATGTGCCTGTGAGGGTTTGGAATTCTCTAAGTGTAGCATGTCCAACAGCTGTGGGTTTGATATGGCATGGTATGTTAAGCAGAGATCACCTCTGAGAATACAATACGTGACAGAGTATAGCTGGATGATTTTCTGATGGTCAGCATAGGGCATCTGGTTTACTGTGGTCATTTTGTGAGGTATATCTGCAGCATCTCTGCGTCTTGCAGATGTCTTGTGAGGTGCATATGTAACAGGCCGTTGTAGTCTGTACTGGGTTTACTGAGAGATGCCTACAGTGGGGCAATGGGCTTCTTTTCCTGGATGTAAATCCCTTAGTGGGTGGTGTACCACATAGATTGGTTTCCTGACTGTTGTGGCGATGTGGTTATCAAAGGTGAGACCACTGTCCACCCATGTTCCTAAGTCTGTTATCACACTTTAGGTGTTTAGTGTACTGCCACCTGTGTGGTACTTCACAGGTACATGTCCCTTCCCAATGAGGATAACTATATATTTCTTGGCATTGATCTTGAGGCAATGGCTCAGGCACCAAGCATGTCTTTCTGTAAGGCCCTTCTGTAGAATATTCACATCATGTGGGGATTCAATATTGGCTCCCAGTGTGCAGTCATCTGTGACCTTTTTTGCTGGTGTTCCTTACTGTTGGATTGTACTTCAGAGCAGTAGATGCCAAACAAGGGTAGCTCCAGGACTGAACCCGAAGGTACTCCAACTGTCACTTATCTGGGGCTCAGGTTGACGTCACATACATTTACAGTGTGGGTTCTGAAGTACAGCAGTTGGCAGCCCATCGAGTGACATTGGGAGTAATAGCCAGCTTGATACATTTCTCTGTGATTCCAGACTGGTGGATGGTGTAGAAGGGCTTGGCAAGGTCCAAATAGGCTGTGTGAACTACCTTACTCTCATCCATGGCTTTGGAGATGGAATCACAGTTGTCATTCAGGTTGAGGTGACATGACTGGCCCTTCACAAACCAAACCTGGTTAGGGTCCAGTGTTTGCAGGTTGCCAATGCATTTGTTTTAAGTTCCATGATAATACATTCCATGGCCTTGCAGAGCAGGCACGTCATACTGCTGAGGCTGTAGTTCCCAGAATCCAAGGTGGATCCCCCCTGTGGAGTGGGATATCTGTAGCTGCGTGCCACACAGTGAGCATGAAGCCTGAGGTGTGGCTATGATTAGACATGGCACGTAGGTGAGGTGCAAGTGCAGCTTGTAACTCATGTAGTACACAGCCTAGGATGTTGACTAGTCCCATGGCTGCTGTTGTCATAGCTCTGTGGAGTGTGTTTTTTACCTATGTGGCTATTATTACCAGCATATGGCAATCTATCCATCTTGAGATGGGCCCTTTGGAGGTTGGGAGGGGAGGTGCAGTCAGCACTGAATTGATCTGCCAGGATATTGGCAATATCCCTGGGAGGAGATTTAGTACCATCCTGTTGTAGCCCACAGCAGTTTTGAGCATTGCCATTTAGATTCCTCACATAGCTATGGAACGGCTTGCAGTTGTCTTTGACATCTGTGGCTGTATTATGTTCATAACTAGCTTTGGTGGATGTTATGAGGGGTCTCTGCCTCTTACTGTAGCTGGTAAGGGAGTATTTTGCATCCTGGAAAGTCCCCCATTTCTGCAAGAGTTTCCTCCTTTTGTTGTACAGTATGGTTATGGCAGGGTGCTACCACATTGGCATCTTTTTCTTGGATGGGGAGCGTCTTGGTTCAATATTGGATGGCACGATTCATCCATGAGTGGATGTGCTCATACAGTGTCTTCATGTATGATTCAGCAGGTGTCCGTTCAGTTCCCTTCTGCATGGGTGTCATGACGTTAGTCATGTCTGACGTGTAGCAAGACATTGCCTTTGGAGATGTGTGTTACGGAGGTTTCCTTGTGGGGGAGGGATGTTGATGTTAAGGGTGATTAGCTCATTGGCATCCTTGACCACCAATGGGGTGACCATAGGTGTGGAGCATCAATGTCCCATGTTGGTAATGACCAGATCTAGGATATTTGAGCCCCTGGTGGGACTAAGGGTTACCTGATCCAGGGAATTGGGAATTATGACTTTCAAGAATCATTGGGCACAAGTGTTGGTTCACAAGTAGTTTTCCCAGTTAAAGGCAGGGTAGTGTAACTCACCCAGTATTAGGGTGTTTGCTTGTATCATAATATTTCACAGTATGTTTCAAAGGCTGTAGTGGGTATCATGGGGCATGGTGGGGGATCTGTAGCCAGCTATACAATTTGGAATGCAGTTTAACCTATTGTTAGTTGCACCGGGGGTATTTCAGACACATTCTGTTGGGCCTGGTGGTGTGAATATCCTTGGTGAGTATGGACACTCCTCCACCTTTATTGTTTTAGTCCTGGTTTGTTGGCCAACAGGTGTGGTGAGAGCTGTACCTGGTATTGCAGGGGTACTCTCTGGAGGCTTGGATCAGGTCTCTGTTACTGTACAGTTATCAATGTTCTCCATTTGTAGGTGTGCATAGTGACTGTGCATGGCCAAAAAAAATTGATTCCCTACACACACACTACCAAACACGCACATAAGAGTTTCACAGTTGCCATGTCTGAGCATAGAACTCCTACCTAACTAGTTTATCACACTACAGTATTACACAGTTATAGGACTAGCCATGGAAATTATTGAGCTATTTCTTCCCCAAAGGTGTATTTCAAAGTGAATGACATCAGCAGGCTTGCCAAAGATGGGCAATGGAGGTTGTAGTGACTGTGAATTGCCTTAAAAGCATTTCTCCTTACACAGACAAACAAACATCCACACTTGCCATGTCTGGGAATAGAGCTCCTATCTGACTAGTTTACCACACTACAGTATTGCACAGTTATAGGTCACACCACGGGGCTTACTGGGCTATTTTTTCCCAAAGGTGTATTTCAAAGTGAAAGACATCAACAGGCTTGCCAAAGAAGGGCACTGGAGGTTGTAGTGACTATGAATGGCCTCAAAAGTATTGCTCCCTACACAGACAACAAACACACCTGGGAATAGAACTCCTACCTACCTAATATATCACACTACAGCATTACACAGTTATAGGACGTGCCACAGAGATTTTTTGGGCTACTTTTTCCCCAAAGGTATAGTTCAAAGTGAATGACATCAGCAGACATGCCAAAGTAGGGTATTTGAAATTGGAGTGAGTCTGACTGGCCTGAAAAGCATTGATCCCTACACAGACAAACACACATGCAGTTGCCACGTCTGGGATTAGAACACCTATCTAACTAGTACATCATACTACAGCATTATGCAGTAATAGGATACACCACAAAGATTACTGAGCTACTGCTTCCCCAAAGGTGTATTTCAAGGTGAAGATATCAGCAGGCATGCCATATTAGGGCAATGGGGAGTGCAGTGTGTGCGTGGGCCATAACCCATTCATCTAGAGGCAGACACACCACACTCAGGCACACACAGGTTTATATTCCACAGGTACATGTATACAACTGATAGATGACTACTGACTTGTACAGTCATGTTGCACAGTTAGTAGTAGCACCACAGACAGTATAATACTGAGGGATTTCAATGTCTATGGTGATTGACATTTGCACATCATGTGGTTTTAGCCAATTGGATGTGTGCTGGGTGGGACAGGCCTCATGATGGAAGGCTTTTTGTCACTGTCGCTCTCTTCCACACATCTATGTATGTGTACTTTTGGCTATTATAGTGTGTTGTCCTTGGATATATGTGTGTTTTCCTATCTAATGTGTGTGCAAAGTATGACTGGTGCATACTGAAGAGTGTATGCAGCTGTGACTGTCAGATATGTATGGTCCACTGTTGTTACCAGACATGGGCTTCATTTCTTTGTGTGGGAGCATGCCCAGTATGACCTTCTGTTCTGAATGTGTGAATCCATTCCAGGTAGATTGTACTCCAGTGCAGACTTTTGTGTTCTACACCTACAGCTAGCAAACTGTTTCTGCAAGATATCTGTAGATCAGTTGACAATATGGTGTAAAAATGGGCAAAGGATAGTGGGTTACTCTAGGTAATTGTGTCTGTGCTGCTTCTGCTACATGGTCCTGGTGTTAGCAGAGATATTCAGACATATGTACTGTTATACACTGTGATGTTTTATGTCAAGTACTGTCAGGTAGACATATTTGCTTGCAGTGATGTCCTGGGGAACACAGGGTGAATGCAGCTGTGTCCAGTATTGTGGTCAGCAGCCTACATATTCTTGCACACTCATGCTATTCTGGAGGGGAAGCTGCAGACACTTGCTGCTGGGTCTGTATAAATGGTTCAGCACCTTGGTACAGTGGTGGCAGACTATCCCATGCTTGTACATCCATCAACATGACAGCATGGCCATATCCTGCTGTGGCCATACCTCACAGCTGTACAGATTCACACAAATTACCAAGAGGCAGGGGGTCATAATTCTGGACATTATCCCTACACATTGTGGTTTACAAGCAGATTTGTAGCCACCCATTCTTGTGTTTGCAGTCAGGGATAGTATGTGCACATGGCTGAGTTTCGGACTTCACACACTCTATGCCACCCATGCTCCCACCCTCACCTCTATTATTCTATCCTCTTCCATACATTATGTGAACATGATATGATATTTTCCCTATAGTTATCACCTCATCCCAGCATTAATTTGGTGTTGGTCCACAGTTCATGTAGTAGGTCATGGTGGACATGTTACTGTGATTTGTCCACATGGCCTTGAATTTGGGTTCTGTGGACTGTATTATGTTGTTATTTGGGAGTCCGTGACATAACATACATTGGCAGTATGGAAGAGACGCAGGCCTTTGGCAGAACACAAATATTACACCTCCCACAAGGAAAAGTACCTTTAGGTAATGGATTATTTACTAAACATTCTACGGGGGCAATAAAATATGATTTAATAAGTTTATCCGCTATACTAACACCTCTCTTATAAGAAAAGACAGGAAATCCATTTAGTAACTTATTAGCTTCCCATCCCTCAATAAAAATTTCCAGTAATGTCTAATTTGTTCTTGCATCTGTTCACTCAGGATGTTGTATAGCATGACTTTATAAAACTTATTTTGAGACAGAGTATCCTTTTGATAATACATATATTTTTATCTTTAAATTTTTTAGCATTTACAGAATAATTTGCACTAATTTTATCCAAAGCATCCTGAATAGTGAATAAAGAATACCCCCTATTCAAAAACATCTGAGTAGTTGATGTGATAGCTTTAAATAAATCAGTTGTGTTAGTAATTATTACAAATTCTGCATAAACGTAGAAATTCCCCGTAAGGCAGGGAATTAATTAAATGACTCGGATGAAAACTAGAACCATGCAAAAATTGCCCCCCATCATGAAATTTCCTAAACACTGAAGTAAAAATGTGACCAGTGCTAGTACCCATCAAATGTACATCTAGAAAATCAACTACCTGTCCAAATTGCAAACCATCAAAAGATAAATTAAATTCATTACACTGTAGGTCATTAATAAAACTCTTAACTTCATTCATGCCATGTTGGCATATAAAAATAAGATCATCTATATATCTATAGTACTTTACAACATATTTTCTTTACAATATATTTTTTTATAAAATAAATGATGATAAATATATCTCTTTTCAAAAAAGGCCATAAAAATATTTGCATAGGTAGGGGCAAAAGGTGCCCCCATAGCTGTGCCCTATAGCTGATGAAAAATCTGATTATTAAAAGAAAAGTAATCATTATTCAAACTAAATTCTATCCATTCAATAATATAACTCGATAATGGGCATTCTTCTAACAAAGATTGTAAAGCAGTAATGCCATCCCTGTGTTTAATACTTGTATATAAACTTCTTACATCCAGGGTTATCCAATACATATTTGAATTCCAATTAATTACAGAAATTTTATTAAGAAAATCAAAAGTGTCCCTAATATAGGAATCTAACTGTTGAACATGCGGCAAAAGAAATTCATGTATAACAATACCAATGTTATGTAAAAAATAATTTGTAGCAGCAACTATGGGCCTGCCAGGTGGAATAGCCCCACTTTGTTGTAACTTATGTAACTTAGGCAGGCAGTAAAAAGTTGCCATAGTACATTTCTCAATTTAACTTTTTATTCACATCTTTCTTAGTAAAATATCCTAGACGTTGGCCTTTATCTAACAATATTAGATATTCCTGAAGTGCCCCATAGTAAGTTTGAATATCGATAACTTTGTATACATTTGTATCATGTAAATGCATATAACACATTGCCAAATACTACCTATAGTGTAAAATCACAATTTTGTTACCTTTATCTGATGGCTTCCCAATCAAATGTTTACTTTTCACATTTGGTTAAATTATAACATACCCTAGAGTTATACTGACTAAAATCACAATAAATCTGTTCTAATGCAAAGTGAACCATGGCCATAAAATTTTTAACACTTTCATTACTAAAAGCTGGTACAAAATCACTCTTGTATTTAATACTAGATGTGCTTAAAACATAATATGCGTTAAAACTAACATCACCTACATTTTCAACAAAAGACAAGCTATCAGAATTGCAAGAAAAATATTCATCATCAGACAAACTCTCAATAATATCATTCACATTGTGATCAAAGTGACATTTCATTTGTAGTTTACGTGATAATCTAAAAAGTTCTTGTTCAATAGTATGCCAAGATGGTAGAACAGTGGGGGCAAACTTTAAGCCCAAATTTAATACCCCTACCTGTTCATTAGTCAAACAACAACCAGATAGATTGACAACCTGAGATGGTGTAGATATGGCAACAACATTACTGCCATTTACTACGTTTGTAGTTCTGGTTAAATTGTCCTTCACCTGCTGGCAAAGATACAGCATTTCCTCTTTTCTGATTGAAATTCTTTCTTCTTCTCCCTGTTGTTGTTGAAAACGTTGTAGAAATGCCTCGGGTTGTTGGGCTAGAGGTAAAGATGGAAAAGATCAGGATTCACTCTCCACATCCGAAGTAAAAGGCGAACCTTCAGACGAGGCAAATGAAACTAACATTCTTTTTAAAGCCTCCCTTCTGACGATTAGAGCAACCTGTCTTTAGCACTTTGCGATTGGTGTTCCAAAGAAAGGCCTGCCCTCCATTGTAATCACGGACATCTCTGTGGATTTTGGTAGTTTTTTGTTCATCAATATCTAATTCCAACTTTTTTAGTTTATCATTAATAGTCACCAACAAGTTATCAGTCTGCACAGCCCCCACCTTTTGAGTAAGCTCTAAGTGAGCCTGTTTAATTTGTTCTTTAAGTTTATTTTGTTTAATACAGTCTCGTTCAATTAAAATCATCACCCACTCCATCACACATTTATGTGCAGCATAGTTCATAGTTCATAGTTTTAGTACTAAGCTAACTGTCCTTGCGAGCCATTTTAAGCTTAGCCAGTTATCCCTTGTGAGACTCAAACCCTGCACTTTGTGTGTATAAGGCAAACACCTTAGCCATTAAGCCATCCTCCCAATCTCAGCATTTATCCATCAATCTCTAAACACCTTCTCCATGCCATCAGTAACATCAAATGGTGTAGAGGGTGATTTGAAAGCACGAAGACCTCTGGGAGAGATATCTAGGTCAATTTAGCATTGTAGACCAAGAATATTGAAATAACATTTAGTCTCTTTATTCAATAAATGCTCAAGTTTATCTAGTATAGTTTGTGCATCAACAGGAAGAGAACCAATCTTGGTTCCACCCACAGACGAAAATGGGTTATTTATTCTATACGCTCTATCCTGAATCAAACGATTCATAAAACTTGGCATGTTATCTCCCCCAACACCAGAATTAGAGACATTATTGCATGGAATACTGGAACCAGCAGGATTTAACACAGTATTGCAGGGAGAAGTCTGACCATTACCTGCAGAGGGCTGTGCAAGAAAACTGTCCATAGTACGTGGAGAATTTGTCTGTAAACCTGAACCACCAGGTAAGGAGTTGTCTTCTCTAAAAATTTGGGGAATGTTGAAGGAAGGATCTGTCGCCATGAATACAAAACCACCAAACAGCAGAATATGAAGATAGAATACCACAAGCAAACAGGAAACAGGATCCAAAAAATGTGTTTATTCTTCTTTAGAGACTTGACTTAACCAGTCTTCAAGAAATATTCAATACAAATGACAAAACATTCCCCTTAAATACCCCAGCTTAATCAAACAATTATAGCACCAATCAACAAATTAAATCAAGTATTTCCAATTAATTTCACAGTTAAGGCCATGTGGAGACAATGTGTCATACTTTAAAATAAATAAAGATTCCTTAAAAAGTAATTTATTCTTTAACATTTCATTATCACCTAATTTAACAAAAAACTTTATCTAAAATAGTAGCTTGCAACAACTTATAATCACTTTTATGATACTGCATAAAATGCATTGCAATAGAACTTTCCACTCTACGTTTCTTTATGTCTCTGACATGTTCCTGTAGTCGATGTTTAAACATTCTTTTAGTCTCCCCAATGTATATTAAATTACATGGACAGCATAAAGCATAAATAACACCAGAAGTAGTACATGAAAAGCTAGCTAACACAGTAAAATTCTTATTACCCAATTTATAAAATGTTTGAACAAGTAAATCACAAATATTACACTTCCCACAAGGTAAAGTACCTTTAGGTAATGGATTATTTACTAAACATTCTACGGGGGCAATAAAATATGATCTCTCTTATAAGAAAAGACAGGAAATCCATTTAGTAACTTATTTAGCTTCCCATCCCTCAATAAAAATTTCCAATAATGTCTAATTTGTTCTTGCATCTGTTCACTCAGGATGTTGTATAGCATAACTATATAAAACTTATTTTGAGACCGAGTATCTTTTTGATAATACATATATTTTTTATCTTTAAATTTTTTAGTATTTACCGAATAATTTGCACTAATTTTATCCAAAGCATCCTGAATAGTGAATAAAGAATACCCCCTATTCAAAAACATCTGAGTAGTCGATTTGATAGCTTTAAATAAATCGGTTGTGTTATTACAAATTCTACATAAACATAGTAATTCCCCAAAAGACCAGAGAGGTACCTGTGGGTGGTGGATGGGTGAGCTGGGTGCATGTGTGCTATGGACACTACTTGCATCTGACTCACAGATATGCATGGGGCATTCCACTTATGCTGGCTTGTGCAGGGACATCAGCTGTTTCTCAATACATCATTCCTATGACCTTTGTGGTCTGCCAGTGTTTGGCCAGATGACATCTGTATTCCCTACTACAAGCCCAGCTAATGTGCTGCAGACCTGCATGTACAATTCCAAGGGTGTGTCCATTTGACAGTTACACATTATACACTGTCTGTCTGGGGTACTTCCCCCTGTGCCCTGCTTGTATATCTGGGCCAACATTCATGCCATGTCTATCTTTCAGATGGTGACACATATTACTTCCAAACATTTACTATGGATTACTGCTGGAATGTGTTATACTGGGAAGCATTGTGTTTGGCACTGCAGTTGTGAGAACTTGGGCCTGTCATCGGCAGTACTGGGCAATGGCCACCAGGACAAACCTCACCATGCATACATACTGACCACTGTCACACAATATACAACACACACCAACCTAACACATGCAGACCTGCATATTGTACACATGCTACAATCTATCCTGCTACCTTGGCCAGCTCAGGTAATCTGTGCTCCACTGTTATTATACCTACACATACATGTTACTACATTTCTACATAGGATTGGGAGGGCACACCTGTGTGTTACTATGTGTCGACATAGGATTGGGGGGCACACCTAACTGTTACTACATTTTTACATAGGATTGGGGGTCAAACCTGACTCTTACTACATTTCTACATAGGATTGTGGGGGGGGGGGCACCTGACTGTTACTATAATTCTACACAGGATTGGAGGGGACACACCGAATTGTTGCTACATTTCTACATAGGATTGGGGGGGGGGTGTGCCTGACACTTGTACACATTTGCTGTGACTGCACTTGTATGTCAGGTACTCCATTTCATTCTGTATTCTAACTTATCATGCTGACTAGAGGCATATCAGTGTACTACAAGTCTTAGGTTTGATTGACCTACATTTCAGTTTCTGACTTCTTACCCTTCAGAACTAACATCCCACTGCCTGACCTGTTGTAGTCTGTCTGTGTAGGTCTGGGGGGTCATTGGCATGCTTTACACATACTATACACCCTTTATTTGGAGCTGTCATAGCTCCGTTTTGTAGTTTGCAGAAATGAACTTGGTTACTAACCAAGTACATTTCTGCACACTACACTAGTCCTGCACGGCCAGCTGACAGCTTCCTGGATTGCAAATTCACCTCATTTGCATGGTTTTCACCTGCAAATGGGGTAATTTGCATACAAGAGCTGTGTCCATACAGAAATAGTGCAGGAGCGCTCGTGCATGTCTCTGGAGCTCATTCCTGGATCACACGGTGGCCATATTGTCTCCAGGAGCTCCTGCACTATTCCTGCATGATGTGTAGAGCTTGCTGAATCTGGGGGAATGTCTAAAGCTAGAAGGTTTTGTATTGTCTTGAAAGAGAAGTAATTACTAGGTTTAAAATGTAAAAGTGTTTTATTGTTTTACAACTTCCAATATCTGCAAACATCTGAGAGATATGTATTTTTCACACATAGATGTTAAATTCTGTTAGTTTCTGTTTTAGCCTGGGAAATGAAGTCAGGTGACAAAAAGTGATTGCATCCAAGTTAACCCAGCAGTAATGTTTATTATTAATTTAAGAAGTCTGTCAGAGAGAGACTGTGCATTTTGTATTTTGTCTTGGACCTAGCAAGAACATCCACTCATCATCACCACCTGCCCTTGCCTTGCTATGTAAGTAAGGTTTTTAGGGCATGGTAACTCTTTTAGATATAGTTAAGAATATACTAAAGGTTAGTTTAGATGTTTTCTTTATTTATTTGAGACTGTCCTGCGATGTTGTTTTAAATAGTTCCTGTGATTTTGAACTCTGAAGTTATTGTATTGATCTACTATGTATTGTCTTGTTCTTTTGTTATTTATTATTAAATATATTTAACCCTATCTTTGTGACTGATATTTGTGAGACATATTTAAGCTCTTAGAGTCCTTGTATATCTATTTGGTGGCACTGTACAGGCCACTCCTAAAATAGCCTTGCCTGGTCAGGCTACCATTTGGATTAATAGTAACATTACACAGTTGGATTGGACACCCTTTGTAAGGGCCTTATAATAGCTGACAAGTAGTGGTTGGTGGCAGTAGAAACTATCTTACAGTCTGGGCAGAAGGGGGCATAGCTAGTAAACCTGTGTCAGCCTTTCCCAGGTCTGTATGTGTTTGTATATAAATTAAACCTCAAAGTGTGTGTGTGTGTGTGTGTGTGTGTGTGTGTGTGTGTGTGTGTGTGTGTGTGTGTGTGTGTGTGTGTGTGTGTGTGTCAGCTACTTGGGCAAGGACACATGCACTGGTTGGACAGAGAGGGTGCTGGTGGTCTTAGGTTGCCACTCAGCTGAGATCTTAACTCTATAGCTGTGTCAGTGGGAAGTCTTATTGGGGATCTGGAGAAAGAGAGTGAAATCAGCCCCAGACTGACTGTAATCTCTGTGCTCTTAAGGGAAATTGCACTTTACTGTGTGTGTGTGTGTGTGTGTGTGTGTGTGTGTGTGTGTGTGTGTGTGTGTGTGTGTGTGTGTGTGTGTGTGTGTGTGTGTGTGTGCACTTGTCATCCTCCCAGTGTATACATCACCTAGCTGTTGTCACTGGTGAGGATTGAGGCTTCTTGGTTACTGGGCTAGTGCAGGGGTATCACAGAGCCTAAGACTGTATATGTGAGTGTTCACAGGTTAGAGTAAGAGCTATTGAGGCTTCTTGGTTACTGGGCTAGTGCAGGGGTATCACAGAGCCTAAGACTGTATATGTGAGTGTTCACAGGTTAGAGTAAGAGCTATGGAAGGGAATAGATTTTGGGTTGTGCTTGTGTACTGCTGTGTGTGGAGTGAATGTGTGTGTATCTCTCTTCTTTAGTGGCACTAGTAGGAAAAGTGTTTTTAGTAAAATATATTGTAGGGATGGGGTTAAGGGCAGGGGTAGGGGCAGGGTTAGGTTTAGCATATATGAGTAAGATCATTGTAAAGGCAAGAATGAATGTTAAAACATAAATGATGTAGGGTTCATTGTCTCAAAGTCTAGCTTAGTCTAGATTAATACTTTGCTCTATACTAGGCAGATGTCTCCCAAAATAAGGCATATTTTGTGTCCATTGAGCTATCTACTTTGCCAGCTCATGTGGCTGCTGTCTTTCTGTCAAGTGGAGGGGATGTTCTGCAATCTAGCTATTCTTACTGTTGGAGGAGAGAGTTGGCATCATGGTTAAGGTGGTTACCTCACACACAAGGTGCAGAGTTTGATTCTCACTTTTGAAGGGAATTTGGCATGGCTTAAAGTATTCTGCAAAGCCAGCTAGCCTAGTTCTTACCTATGAAGAAGGTTTATCCTCTAAAACATGGGGTTAATTTACACAGCTCTTAATAAATAAGCTGTGCAGGATTAGGCAGTCCTTTTCCTCTGTTTCACCCTTACAACATTGCAATGGTGCCGTTCTTATTTATCAGATTGCTTGCTGTGATTAGTTTGGTAATATTGACTGCAGTGAGATTCATAGTTTATTACTAGGCTGCTGATCAGGAAGATTATTTATAACCTAACCAGGTACTTCCTATTTCTAGCTACTCCTTTCCATAAGGGCTTGTGGGTGCTCACCTGGGTGTATTTACTGTTTTCATCCATTCATTCTTTGATGTTGTATTTGAATAAACTTAGGTAGCTTCTCTGACATGGAGAGTGCATGTTCTGAAGGAGATGGAGTCCTTGGGAGACATATCTATCCTGCAGCAGGTTTTATTTATACTGAGGTGGAGGTTTAGGTCACTAGAGCAGATGTTTGTTGTGCTAGAGGATTTGTGGACATGAAGGAGGTTAAGCTGGACAGGTTAATGTGTGTGTTTGTAGGCAAAGCAGAAGTCACATTGTAGGAGTCTGTCTTAGACTGAGAATAGGGACTAGGCATTCACCATAGTTTATGAAACTTAGACCCTAGAGTTTTTTGGTAAAGAAGCATTCAGGTCTTTCAAGTTGAGTTACATGTCCATTTGGGTACATGATGAAGGAGGTATTATATTCCAGTGTGGGTCTTACAATGGAGGAGTACAAAGGGATGATAACCTCTTAGGACTGGAAAATATGCAGCAGTCAGCTGAGCTGGGTACAAGGATTTTCTGATCACTGTTGATATACAATGATTGTCCAAGAAAGTTTACAAGTCCATAATAACTATACTGATTTTGAGGAGAGTTTTAGTTATGAAGAAGGAGCCATTATATGATATTCATGTTGACCAAGGGACACAATACCAATTTTTAACATTTTAATGTCATGGTCCTGGAACCATCTGTTAGTATGTGCTAATCAATTTTTGAGTATCTAGGAGTCAACTGGAGAATCAACAATAGTACCAAATTTGCAGTAATCTGCAAATATGGTTAGCCATAGTCATTTGACATCTGCTTGCATTTCAGTGAAGTAAATAACAAATAGGATGGTTCCTGTATTGACCCCTGGTGGTCTTTGCTAGATGTTCGTCATTCCTATTGCTGCAGTAGCCTGTAGGCTATATAGGCTGTATACTGCCCAGCATATAACAACTGGCCAGTTTCACAGAGCTCTGGAACATTCCCATACATTCACTCTGGCTACTGATTGGCCAGTCTCAAGGAGGAAAATTAGCAGTCAGAGTGAATCTCTTTCCACATCTCAAGGAGAAGCAGCTCTGCAAATTCACAGGAGCAGCAGTCAGCTACTAGCTTTCGTTTTGGCAGACAAGTCCACAGAGGGAACCCTGCCACTCAGAAACTATTGTCCTTTTAAGAAAATAATATTTTATTTCTTTTTCTTTTTAAAATGATACTACTTTTGTAAGAAACCTGATATTTTTTCATAATATAAGAAACTTTCTGTGACAGACTGCTATTTTTAGTGAGTGGTCAATCTGACTGTTTTGGGGGAGGGGTAATTTTATGGAAAAGTATGTGCTACTTGTGTAAACTTTTAATTATTTGAATAAAACGTTTAGTCAGGGAACATGCAGGCGTGTGTAGTACTTGTGTACATTTCATGACATCTTACCTGATATTTCTTCTGGCAGTGTTGTTTTTTAACTTTTAATGCTATTCTGATGGGAAAGTTTGTCTGTTGCTTTTACATTTATGAGTGAAGAGACTGGGAATGTTAACTTGAGTGAAAGTATGCTGTTAGTGAACACTTTGTAACTACTAACCTTCTGAATGACTCATTTCAGCAATTCTTACCGTCTTTGACATCTCTTCCTCAGGTTCAGAATGGATACTTACTTTGGTCCTATTGGTGCTACTCCCAATTTATCTAGAAAAAAAAAAAACAGCTTAGCAAGGAGCCCTAGTGGGCTCAGTCTATGCCTCAGCTGATGGTGGGGCAACCTGCAGTCGACATTTGCTGTTCCTCAGATCACTTATTTACCTCTCAGTCTTCCTCTGGTGTATTTCCTTTCAGCCACAATGAATCAAAGATCAGCCACATCCTCTTCAGCTGTTCTGGTATCCAGTCTAGGTATTAGAGAGCCAGCCTTTGTGGGTCACGGGGGCACTTCGGGAGATTCTTCTCAGGTAATCCAAAGAAGAGATCTCTAAATGCAAATGTCCCATCTGCGAGTCAGTCATCATCCAGTGCTCTACTGTAAAGAAAAAATTAAAGGTTAAACATGGTTCATCTAAAGAAATGGTGCCTTTTAGAAAAGGTGATTTTCTTACCTTAGCCAGATATTTGTTACAGTCAGTAAATTCTGATATTCACAACTGTTTATCAGGGGACACAATTAATAAAGAAATTCCTGATGTCATTGACTCTGATAATTCTGATATGGATAAAAATAATGTCTACATATTCCAAGCACAAATTTCAGGTTCAGATGATATCTGCATCTCTCAACCTCCAGTGGAGGAATTTTCTTTTAACTAGTCCATTGCTAGGATGAATGAGGAGCTTTATGGGAACAAATTAAAATTCCTCTTAACTGAGGAAGTATTGGGATGTGTTACAGACAGACATGCCTCATTCTTTACCCATTCCTCCCATTCTATCAGCATTGCAGGAGGTGTTAAATGCAACCTGATAACCAGTTATCAGTCCTTCAGAAAGTAGACAATGCTATATAAAGTACTTCAGACTAATACAATTGTTTTCTCTATTATTAGAAGTGATCCAGCAGCAGTATCTATACCTTCGCCAGCTGGCAACAGACTTCTCTTTAATATGAACCCTTCTCTTGAAGACAAAGAAGTCAAGGTGCTGGATCATTTGGGTGAGAAAATATTTTCTTCTTCCACTTTAGCTTTCAGAAGTCTTAATAAGCAGGCATAAAAATGTGAAAGTTTATCCTAATTTATATGGACAATCTGAGAGAATTTTCTGATACCCCTCTTGTGGAATGGAGTAGTGATAAAACGGGAGTCTGTTCAAAAAAAGGGACAGTCTAATAGTTCAGAATGAAAACGCCAGCATTCCTTCCCCCGTCCTTGCCCTCCAGTTCACATCTTAACAAATGTGTTGCAAAAACTGGTTCTCAACATTAAACACCAAAACTAAAAGCAAAATCAAACCAAGAATGAAAATCACTTGGCACCACAGGATCTGGAAGCACGTAAACAAAGGCTTTCAAAATAAGCAGATGAAGAAATCAAACAGCTGCTAGGTCTCCAAAAAGATCCTTTAATGTAACCAGGCAAAGTAAAAATCCACAATATCATCCAAGCGCTTTCACTCGACCACATGCGAGCTTTCTCAAGGCAAACAACATTGCTGGAAGTTCATTCACATTAAATACTTCCAGAATCATCACATGACTTCCTGTGAACCTTTCCCAACAGGAAAATCACCATATAAGGAAATTCTAAAATACATTCTTATTATCATTAAAAATAATTCATTTTCTAAAAATAATTCATTTTCTAAAAATATCTTGGTGACTGAATAGCATAATGAACTTGAAATTGAATACAAACTATTAAAATATGTCATAAAACAATTCTGTAAAATATTTTTATAGTTTTATAATACAAATAAGTGCAGTAACCCCTTTTAACCATCGGGGGTGAAATCAAAACTCCAATTTAAAACCTAGAGTTACTAACTGGTATTGTAAAACATTTCTTATCTGAGTTGCCATTGTATAACATTCCATATATCATATTATAAAGTCTTATGGATTCAAAAGTGAATAAAACAATAGATGTCATGTTCTGATAACTGTGTTATAGACGAGCTTGTCTCATTTTCAAAACACTAGTGATGTTGAGGGTGTCATTCAGACCTGGGTATCTAGTAGCGTCTAACCGGAGCTGCCAAAATAGCTCACGGTATTCTAATTTTGACTCCCAACTACCCCCTCTTATATCCGGTTGTACCTGTTCCAACACCATAAACTTTATGTCTATGTCCTTACATGTCAAGGAGTGTTTATAAAAGGCATTACTTTCCTTCCTTACATTGATGTAATTGAAGTGTTCGTAAACCCTTCTCCTAAACACCCTTTCAGTTTTCCCAATGTAAAAAGCATGGCACGTAACACAGGAACCAAGATAGACCCCACCCTTGGATCCACAGTTAAAATGTTTGTTGGAACGGAACTTAAATCTTCTAGAGGGAAGGTAGTAGGACCCCGAATTTAGCATAGCGTGACATTGCTTGCACATACCACAGAGATAAGTGCCTAATTTCTTTATATTGCGATTCTGTGGATCCTCTAACCTAATATCTAAAAGTTCTTTCAAATTCCTGCCCCTTTTCCTAACAAAAGAGGGGTAACTGGGCATAGAATTCTTAAGATCTTCCTGAAGTCTGAGAATGGGCCAATATTTCTTGATAATCTTCTCGATTTGATCTGAGTTGTTGGAGAAAGTGTGTATAAAACTATTTTTTCCTTGTAAAATGTGTTTTGAAGGGTTTGGGGACATCTCATTAACCTCCACCCCCAATAAAGGAGGATATTTATTTGCCCTCTTCTCAGAAATTTCTACAACTAGTGCTTCTACCAGGGCTTCCGGATATTGTTTGTCCATAAAGAATCCCTTTAAAAATGGAAACTTCCTCATTGAAAAGTTCGTCCATGCTGGACATTCGTGAAGCCCTAATTAGTTGACCCTTCACTATCGCCTTCTTTTGATAGAAGGGTTGTCCACTGTGGTAATTCAGGAATGCATTTGAAAAAGTGCTTTTCCTGTAAATCTTAGACTGAAAACAACTATTTGAATAATCCTTCACTAGTGAAATGTCTAAATAATCGAGTTGGTGTTTACTGATGTTATAAGTAAAACTAAAAAAATGTGGTCGTCCTGTTGATGTAATCTATGAATTCCATTAAACTTCGTTCGTTTCCTATCCACATAAAGGAGATATCGTCCAGAAATCTTCTATAGTATAAGATGTCCTGATACCATGTATTTCTTTTCCCATTGGTATAATACCAAATTTGCGTACATGGAGGCACAAGAGGCACCAATTGCCACACCTTTTTTCTGATGATAAAATTCCCCCTTAAAGTGAATGAAGTTATTTTCTAGAACTAATTCCATAAATTCCAGAATTAAATTAGTAAACTTGGCCCCCAGTTGGACTTCATTAGATAAGTAAGTTCCTAGCCACTCCAGGCCTGTGTTGTGTGGAATACTAGGAAATAAGTCGACCACATCCACAGTGACCATAAACATTTCAGGTAAAAATAAACTCTGATCCACTCCTTTGAGGTAGTCCCATGAATCCTTACATATGTGTTTAATTTTCTCTACATGTTGTTTTAAGGAGAAGTCGATAAATTTGGCTAAGGGTTCTGTGACACTTCCACCACCTGAAACTATAGGTCTAAATTTCAGGGGGTTCAAATTCTTATGTGTCTTTGGAATTCCAAAAATCTGGGCAACCTTGGGTTTTTTTACTAATAAATAGTTATATAACTTTTCATTAATGGCATTTTGCATTAAATGGTCATATAGTGAATAATTTATTTTAGCTTGAGCTATATTGATCTCATTTCTTGAGACAAGTTCATATTGTTCAGTATTCTGTAACACAGTGTGCAAGGCAGCCTCATAGTCCCAGGTGTACATCAAGACAGCACCTCCCCCCTTGTCCAGTTTCATAACCCTACACCCTCCATTTTGAGCTTTTTAATTAAAGTCAACTCATCCTCAGTAATATTGTCAGTTGTTTTAAAATAATCTTTCTCCTTAAGTTTCCTAATGTCAGTCTCAACCAACTCCTCAAAAATTTTAATGGTGGGGTGGACAGGCGGGTTGAAGGTACGTTTTCTTGTAAGAGTCTTTTCAAAGTTTCATTCATCTTTAACAAAACTGAAGAAATGTAGAAACCACCACGAAGATAAAAATAAATGAATTTATTGTGGACCAAAAAACAAGCGCTTTCACGCAATATAAATTGCGCTTCCTCAGGTTACAAATTACAAGACCAACTGAATGCTTTTTATACAAATGTACTGCCTTTCAATAAAACAATTAGAGCAGTCATTAAGTAACCAACCAAATTAGTTGGTTGCACAGATAGAAAATTCAACAATGAAAGCAGTCAAACTCAGTTGAATAAAGGTAGTCTAATCGTCACTCAATAATACACAAATATAAACTTTATAAGGATATAAAAGATGTCATAATTCATTGATTAAATATCCTATAAAATGAAAATAAAATAAAGTAACATCAAATATTAAGACAACAACCATTATGGTATTAGTGAAAATTCAGTAAGCGCTTGCAGGAAGCTATGCCCATATTTAGAAAACTTAATACTAGGCTTGCTATTATCACTTAGATCTACAACAAATAAGCATAGTCAAGCAATTAAGAGCTAATCAACCTTCGGGCCAAGACTTCATGGATCAGGAAATGTTGCCCATATACGGCTAGTGGTAAAGCCAGGATGTTGGTGTAAAATCACCATAAGTTAAAGTCGATGACAACAGAGCAAGAGTTGTGCTAAAACAGCTTTCATTAGCCCATAACAATTATGCTGCATAGCGCAAATATAAGAATGTGGAATTGTAAAACACTTTTATCATCTATCATAGAGCTACACTCATCCAAAGTGTGGTTAATAACAATTTCAAGCAGCGCTTCAAACTAATGCCGCGCTGACTATAAACTTTAGTGAATAGTTATTAAATAAAACATGTTATCATAATGATAATAATTGAATTAAAAATATAAAAATGACACCATTTAACATAATTAATAAACGTGCTTCTAGCGTATAATTTGTCGCCAAGATTATACTATAGTAAAAAACTAACTAACGTCTAACAGACATATAATTAATATATAGTAAGGGAACTAACACAAAGCGTATCATTCAGAATTACTACATATAGCATTCAATAAGTCATTTTATTTTATCTGGACATGGAGACAAATCAGAGGTACACTCTCTATAGGGCTTCTCACTTAGCACAAAAAAATAAATAGATCTATGCTGAGTGGTTATAGGTGAATGGTGAGGCTATGAACTGTTTGAAAACAAAATAGCAGAAAGACTCTACACCAATAGTATGAGTATTACGAAAGCTATAAGAGTTCACAATTAGTCATGATCGCAAAAAATATAAAAGGCAGAAGAACTCTGCACCAGTAACATGAGTGTTGCGAAAGATGTAAAAATCATCATAAGGCATGACTACAAGAAGTGAACTGTGAAAACAGGACTGGTAATAGCCCAAAGTAATGGCAAAGTGTTATGTAATATAAAACAGGGAAGATATATGGATACAATATAAAACTAACTGTTAAATATCACGGCAGTGAGCCCGAAGAAGCAGGACAAAATGTGTCAAGTATGATTATAGCAAAATTCATGTATCAGATATATAAAAATATTCATATCCAAGGTCATTTATTTCAACATACCAACTAATATGATGTTAATTTCTATTAATCAGTAAGATATATATAATGATGTTAGCAAAGTAGAATCAAGTGGGGCCTGATAAAACAGGTCGAATGTTAACAACTGTATTTAGGCCAGGTGGTATATGAGCCTTTAGCTTTAATATCCACCTAAGCTCGAAGGTTTCCAAGGTGTTAGTGAGGTCACCTTCTCTTCTATTTGCATCTATTATTTGTAACACTTGAAAGGCAAAATTATGCTTAGGGTGAGTATTGCAATGTATAGCCAATGCATTGGTGTTACTATTCCTTCTTATCTCATAGACATGGTTATAGATCCTATCCCTTAATCTACGTGTAGTTAAACCTACATAGTAACAACTGCAAAAGTTACAAGTAGCAAGATATATGACATTTCTGGTGGTACAAGTTGCATAAAACATGGATTTTGTATTCAACTTAACACCTAATACATTAGTATTAGTTCTTTTAATAATATACCCACAAAGCGAGCATTTCCCACAAGGGAAGGTCCCTGTTTTCCACTGTGATCTAATGTCAACGGGTGTGATATTAAGTTTTTCTTTACATAATAGTCTTTTTAAATTCAAACAATTCGTATACCTAAAAGAAGGTGTATCACTAATCAATTCTGACACCATCATATCTGAAAGTAGAATTTTCCAGTTGTTTCTTATTATTTGAGTTAAAGACAGAATATCACTTGTATATTTGATATCATATTGTATTTTATGTGAAAAATTCTTCTTTGCTTTATGCCTAAAAGATATGTGCTGAGATGTAGTATCATCAAAAATAGAGTTCAACACATCGTCCATTAGTTTCATGGGGTAACCCCTAGCTAAAAAATAATCTTTCTGAGTTTCAACTAATTCCAATGCATCAGAACGATCACTACATATTTTCAAAATTCTGTTGAACTGATTCCTCACTATATTATTAAAAATGTGGCGTGGATGTAGACTACTGAAGTGGAGTATACCGTTTCTCCAACAGGCTTTTCTGTGAAGTGTTGTTATTAAATCACATTCAGTGTTTTTAATAATAGTGAGGTCCAAAAAGTCAATAGTAAACTTGGACGATTCACAGGTAAAGTGAAAGAAAGAAGTGGTACTATTCATATAGCTAATGAATGCAGTCAAAGCGGCTGCTCCACCATTCCATAAAATTATTATATCGTCTATAAAGCGTCTATATAAGACGACGTGCTTAAATCTAGGATCACTAAATATGAATTCTTTTTCCCATTCTAAAACCACAAGGTTGGCATAAGCATTTGCACAGGGGGTGCCCATAGCCACCCCCCATGTTTGTGCATATACCTGCTCTTCATATAAAAAGATGTTATTATTAAGAACCAGATCCAACATACAGCATATATTCATTACATCAATGTTGTCCACCTTAAGCTCTGTCATATGCGTTCTTATTGCATTTATACCATACTCATTAGGAATATTCGTGAAGAGACTTTCAATATCCATAGTTACTAGTATGGTATCTTGTTTAACATTCTTTTTCACTATGTCTGATTTTAGATCATCCAATAAACTAAAAGAATCTAGTAGTATAGTTGGGATATTCTTAACATATGATCCTAGTTTTGTTTGTATGTACGATGATATGTTTTGTGTTACCCAGTGATCACCTGATACAATGGGGCGTAGTGGGGGTGGATTCTTACCCTTGTGTAGCTTGGGTAATCCTTTAATGATTGGTATCAATGGAAAATCTATTGTCAAAAAGTCATAAAGGGACTTGTCAATGGATCGTGTCATAAGCATGTCATATAAGGTATCAGAGACATAGCGCACAATTGATGTTACTTGTAATTTTTCTATTGCTTTATAGGCTTTATCATTTTCTAGCATATCTAACATTAGTTGTCGATAGAACAAAGTGTCCATCGCAACTATGCCCCCACCTTTGTCTGCAGGCTTAAAAACAAGGCCAGGATCATTACACAGATCTTTCAAATCAGACATCTCTGACACGTTTAAATTAAAGAAATTATTCTTTGTAATATGACAATCATAATATAGATAAAAGTCCCGCTCACAGGTTTTCAAAAAGCTGTCAACAGTTTGCACAAGTGGAGGTATGAAGACACTCTTCTTTCTGCAGGCAGCATCTTCACCAAAATTAATTGAAGAGTTGGAAACATTGTCCTTGAATAGAACCTTAAGGGAGAGCTTTCTACAGAATTTGCGCAAACCTATTAGAGTGTCAGAGATTACACTGTGTCTCGAAGGTATAAAAGACAAGCCCCTATTTAGAATATCTTCTTCAGTCACTGTAAAAATTTTTGTTGACAGATTGAAAAAAAGATGGTTTACATTTTCACCCTTCTTCGTTGTTCTTGGATCTCTCCGGACAACTTCCTTTTTCCCCTTCCCCGGCTGGTGGAACGAGTGCGCACCGCTTCTTTGTAGGGTAGGGGAAAATTTAAAGGTAGTGGCGCCATGAATTTATTACTCAATCCAACTGCTTTGGATTTTGCTCCCAGCGTATTGTGTTGCATGAGGCCCTGCTGGTTACAGGGTAATGAAGCTACCGGTGTGCCAGGAGGATTGGGAATGTCATCAGTAACATCATCTAGAGGCAGTCTATTAATAGTCATATCATGTTGTGCGGTCATTGTGTCATTAGTCACAAAACTAGAAACAGAAGTTAATGTATCAGCCTGCGGTTTATTAACTTTGTTAATGGGACCAGACCTCGGCCATACAAAAATACGGCCGAGAGAGAAGTCTTCACAATCACGTTTCAGCTTTTTTATTTTAATCTGTTCTAGCTTGTCACTATAAAGAAATAATTGTCTATTCATTGCCTTGATTTTAGAGTTACAAAAATCTGTCTTATAAGTAGTGGTAATAGAATTGTATTGTTCCTCTACCTTAGTAAGCAGCTCTGCTTCAATCGGTGCAAAGTGATCCAGTAATAGCTGGATGTACTTGTTCCCAAAGTCGATGTTTAACTTTTGCCACTGCCGTAGCAGCTCAGGTTGGCTATCCCCATAAGTCGGCATGCACAGGACACGCATGCCGCGGGGGATAACTTTGAAATGTTGGCATGCTTGCAAATGCCTTCGCTGCCAAACTAGCCTATATAGGCGATACAAGTCATTTTCCAGTACTCTCAGGCTTCCAAAAAACTCATATAGATTATCATTCACCGTAGATGGACTACTATTAACCTCACTGTTAATGTCCATGTGTAGCAAAGGGTTATCTTTCTGATAAAAAATGGAATTCCAGTCTCCATTCACCATCATCTGTGCTGGATTATAATCCAGCTCAATGTTCTGCATTTCCATCGTGTGAGGACCGGTCAGGAGCAAAACGATAAGAACCAACAGCAAAAAGCAAAGACCGATCATCCAAAGGTTCCAAACATCAAAGGTAAAGGAACAAAACTGAAGAAATGTAGAAACCACCACGAAGATAAAAATAAATGAATTTATTGTGGACCAAAAAACAAGCGCTTTCACGCAATATAAATTGCGCTTCCTCAGGTTACAAATTACAAGACCAACTGAATGCTTTTTATACAAATGTACTGCCTTTCAATAAAACAATTAGAGCAGTCATTAAGTAACCAACCAAATTAGTTGGTTGCACAGATAGAAAATTCAACAATGAAAGCAGTCAAACTCAGTTGAATAAAGGTAGTCTAATCGTCACTCAATAATACACAAATATAAGCTTTATAAGGATATAAAAGATGTCATAATTCATTGATTAAATATCCTATAAAATGAAAATAAAATAAAGTAACATCAAATATTAAGACAACAACCATTATGGTATTAGTGAAAATTCAGTAAGCGCTTGCAGGAAGCTATGCCCATATTTAGAAAACTTAATACTAGGCTTGCTATTATCACTTAGATCTACAACAAATAAGCATAGTCAAGCAATTAAGAGCTAATCAACCTTCGGGCCAAGACTTCATGGATCAGGAAATGTTGCCCATATACGGCTAGTGGTAAAGCCAGGATGTTGGTGTAAAATCACCATAAGTTAAAGTCGATGACAACAGAGCAAGAGTTGTGCTAAAACAGCTTTCATTAGCCCATAACAATTATGCTGCATAGCGCAAATATAAGAATGTGGAATTGTAAAACACTTTTATCATCTATCATAGAGCTACACTCATCCAAAGTGTGGTTAATAACAATTTCAAGCAGCGCTTCAAACTAATGCCGCGCTGACTATAAACTTTAGTGAATAGTTATTAAATAAAACATGTTATCATAATGATAATAATTGAATTAAAAATATAAAAATGACACCATTTAACATAATTAATAAACGTGCTTCTAGCGTATAATTTGTCGCCAAGATTATACTATAGTAAAAAACTAACTAGTGTCTAACAGACATATAATCAATATATAGTAAAAAAACTAACACAAGGCGTATCATTCAGAATTACTACATATAGTATTCAATAAGTCATTTTATTTTATCTGGACATGGAGACAAATCAGAGGTACACTCTCTATAGGGCTTCTCACTTAGCACAAAAAAATAAATAGATCTATGCTGAGTGGTTATAGGTGAATGGTGAGGCTATGAACTGTTTGAAAACAAAATAGCAGAAAGACTCTACACCAATAGTATGAGTATTACGAAAGCTATAAGAGTTCACAATTAGTCATGATCGCAAAAAATATAAAAGGCAGAAGAACTCTGCACCAGTAACATGAGTGTTTCATTCATCTTTAAACAATAAGTTAAAATTGAGCTGCCTCATAAAAAGCTTTAAATTAATCAAGGTTGTAACCATGGGGGAAGGCCTAAGGGGAACATAATGAAAACCCTTGGAAAGTAAACTAAAAAAATTGTCTGTTATTGATAGATTGGTGTAATTAAAAATAGTAAAATTGTCTTTCCTATGTTTAATTTGTTTCCCTTGAAATAATGTTGTGCTATTGTCCTCATTCACTGTAGTTCTTGAAATTAGTTCGTCGGGTGATTCCAACTGTTGTATTGTTCCCTTCGCCCCCTCCCTCTCTTCTGGGGGTAATGAAAATCCTGCGTAGTTACATTCCTATTCTTCCGTGCTATTCTCTCACTTCTTCTGATTTTATCATTTCCTTCACTTGTAGGTTCCAAGGGCCTATTACTTTCTCCCCTTTCATAAAAGACATTTTCAGTAGTGTTGTTGTTGCTTCTTCCTTTTATAATTGGGAGGGGGTAGGCTCTACCTTCCTTATATTCAATTAGGTCCCTCTCTAATTTCCTAATTTTTCGATTAAGTACCCTAAAACAATGCTGGTCTACATCACTAAACAATTTGTCATAGTCCCTCTTAACTGAGCTAAAAGTTACATCTTTTAACATATTTGCGTTGAGCTCATCTAAATCTTTTAACAAAACAGTCATTTTTTTCTCATAGTCCATCACCATGCATTTTAACATGTCTAAACCTGCTTTGTTGAAAATTTCACAAAGTTGATCATATAAATCAGAACCATATTGTACATTGTTAGGGAACTTAAAAAACATCAAGCCCTTAGGAATTCTCTGTACATTAATACACTCATTTAAATAATCAACTTCCATTTGTTTGTTCTTATAAGAATACAGTTTGTCTTTAAAATTAAAAAAGACATTATCAAGATTTTTATAATTATCATGAAGCACAGTACCTTTTCTGAAATTAAACTGTTGTTTTGTCCAAGATGTGAAGTCAAAGGACTTCCTCTGCTCATTTGACACAGGAGCAGTCTGGTTGTTTGATTTAACATAGTCAAAACAATTCGAATTCGAATTACTGTGATTGCCCCCTCTCTCAGCGTTCCTTGTAGCATTTCCAGACCCAACCACTTCAGCAAGTGTTCTGGGGGGATTGTTGAATTGTTGTTGGTTCCCAGGTATCTGGGAAACTGTTAGTTGTGTCTGCTGTTGAACCGTAGAAGTCAATTGTGTCAATAGTGTTAAAACCTGTTTAAACTCAGCCCTAGAAACTGGGGCTGTTTCAGCATCTTCACAATCGGCTCTCAGTACTGCCGGAGTGTGGGTGAAGCCACTGGCTTCCGTTTCTTCTGCCATGTGTAAAAGTCGACAAAAAACACCAAAACTAAAAGCAAAATCAAACCAAGAATGAAAATCACTTGGCACCACAGGACCCGGAAGCACGTAAACAAAGGCTTTCAAAATAAGCAGATGAAGAAATCAAACAGCTGCTAGGTCTCCAAAAAGATCCTTTAATGTAACCAGGCAAAGTAAAAATCTACAATATCATCCAAGCGCTTCCACTCGACCACATGCGAGCTTTCTCAAGGCAAACAACATTGCTGGAAGTTCATTCACATTAAATACTTCCAGAATCATCACATGACTTCCTTTGAACCTTTCCAAACAAGAAAATCACCATATAAGGAAATTCTAAAATACATTCTTATTATCATTAAAAATAATTCACTCACTCACAGTATTCTAATTTTGACTCCCAACTACCCCCTCTTATATCCGGTTGTACCTGTTCCAACACCATAAACTTTATGTCCATGTCCTTACACGTCAAGGAGTGTTTATAAAAGGCATTACTTTCCTTCCTTACATTGATGTCATTGAAGTGTTTGTAAACCCTTCTACTAAACACCCTTTCGGTTTTCCCAATGTAAAAAGCATGGCACATAACACAGGAACCAAGATAGACCACATCCTTGGATCCACAGTTGGAACAGGTACAACCGGATATAAGAGGGGGTAGTTGGGAGTCAAAATTAGAATACCGTGAGCTATTTTGGCAGCTCCGGTTAGACGCTACTAGATACCCAGGTCTGAATGACACCCTCAACATCACTAGTGTTTTGAAATTGAGACAAGCTCGTCTATAACACAGTTTAGCAGAACATGACATCTATTGTTTTATTCACTTTTGAATCCATAAGATTTTATAACATGATATATGGAATGTTATACATTGGCAACTCAGATAAGAAATGTTTTACAATGCCAGTTAGTAACTCTAGGTTTTAAATTGGAGTTTTGATTTCACCCCTGATGGTTAAAAGGGGTTACTGCACTTATTTGTATTATAAAACTATAAAAATATTTTACAGAATTGTTTTATGACATATTTTAATAGTTTGTATTCAATTTCAAGTTCATTATGCTATTCAGTCGCCAAGATATTTTTAGAAAATGAATTATTTTTAGAAAATGAATTATTTTTAATGATAATAAGAATGTATTTTAGAATTTCCTTATATGGTGATTTTCCTGTTGGGAAAGGTTCACAGGAAGTCATGTGATGATTCTAGAAGTATTTAATGTGAATGAACTTCCAGCAATGTTGTTTGCCTTGAGAAAGCTCGCATGTGGTCGAGTGAAAGTGCTTGGATGATATTGTGGATTTTTACTTTGCATGGTTACATTAAAGGATCTTTTTGGAGACCTAGCAGCTGTTTGATTTCTTCATCTGCTTATTTTGAAAGCCTTTGTTTACGTGCTTCCGGGTCCTGTGATGCCAAGTGATTTTCATTCTTGGTTTGATTTTGCTTTTAGTTTTGGTGTTTTTTGTCGACTTTTACACATGGCAGAAGAAACGGAAGCCAGCGGCTTCACCCACACTCCGGCAGTACTGAGAGCCGATTGTGAAGATGCTGAAACAGCCCCAGTTTCTAGGGCTGAGTTTAAACAGGTTTTAACACTATTGACACAATTGACTTCTATGGTTCAACAGCAGACACAACTAACAGTTTCCCAGATACCTGGGAACCAACAACAATTCAACAATCCCCCCAGAACACTTGCTGAAGTGGTTGGGTCTGGAAATGCTACAAGGAACGCTGAGAGAGGGGGCAATCACAGTAATTCGAATTCGAATTGTTTTGACTATGTTAAATCAAACAACCAGACTGCTCCTGTGTCAAATGAGCAGAGGAAGTCCTTTGACTTCAAATCTTGGACAAAACAACAGTTTAATTTCAGAAAAGGTACTGTGCTTCATGATAATTATAAAAATCTTGATAATGTATTTTTTGATTTTAAAGACAAACTGTATTCTTATAAGAACAGACATATGGAAGTTGATTATTTAAATGAGTGTATTAATGTACAGAGAATTCCTAAGGGCTTGAGGTTTTTTAAGTTCCCTAACAATGTACAATATGGTTCTGATTTATATGATCAACTTTGTGAAATTTTCAACAAAGCAGGTTTAGACATGTTAAAATGCATGGTGATGGACTATGAGAAAAAAATGACTGTTTTGTTAAAAGATTTAGATGAGCTCAATGCAAATATGTTAAAAGATGTAACTTTTAGCTCAGTTAAGAGGGACTATGACAAATTGTTTAGTGATGTAGACCAGCATTGTTTTAGGGTACTTAATTGAAAAATTAGGAAATTAGAGAGGGACCTAATTGAATATAAGGAAGGTAGAGCCTACCCCCTCCCAATTATAAAAGGAAGAAGCAACAACTACACTACTGAAAATGTCTTTTATGAAAGGGGAGAAAGTAATAGGCCCTTGGAACCTACAAGTGAAGGAAATGATAATCTCAGAAGAAGTGAGAGAATAGCACAGAAGAATAGGAATGTAACTACCCAGGATTTTCATTACCCCCAGAAGAGAGGGAGGGGGCGAAGGGAACAATACAACAGTTGGAATCACCCGACGAACTAATTTCAAGAACTACAGTGAATGAGGACAATAGCACAACATTATTTCAAGGGAAACAAATTAAACATAGGAAAGACAATTTTACTATTTTTAATTACACCGATCTATCAATAACAGACAAATGTTAAGTTGTCAATCTCGCCTTCATTCTTGCTTGATGGGTTCGGAGCCGATCCTCGGCTCTGACTCGGCACTTGCTAAGCTCGAGAGTCACTTTTACCAGCTCGAGGCAGCCCCATATCCCATGATGCAAGGCGGTAAGTACCCAGATCTCGTTTGCCGCTTCGCTGATGAGGTCCTCCTTTTACCAGCTCCTGGTAAGTGATTTGCTACTTTGCTATTTTAGCCCCCTTTAACAAAAAAACCCTTTATTATTAGTTTTAATTTAGTTTTAAACAGTTTCTGACAGAAAATTCCCAGTCTCTTCTTATTTTTTTAGTCAGGCTTTTACCCATCCCATCCCCCCCCTGTTAGGGTGTGTGTGTGTTTTTCTAGTTATACCTTTTTGGTATATTTAATTTAAATTCTTTGACTGGTGTGTGTGCTTGTGTTACATCATGTCTAAAGAAAGGGTCTCAGGCTTTAAGAAGTGTGACTCGTGCTGTCAGAAGATGTCTCTGACAGACGGTCACACTTCTTGCCTGTATTGCCTGGGGCCTCTTCACCTGCAGGACTCCTGTGCTATATGTCATTCTTTCAGCCAGAGAGTCCTGCAGGAAAGAAGAAATAAGTTAATACTGAGGGGCCTTCTTAAGCCGGAGGGCTCTCCGGCTAAGTCGGCTCCATCCAAGACTGCCAAGTCTTCCAAGGCCCAGGCTTCTGTGTCAAAGCCTGCGGCCTCGGCTCCGACTCGTTCTGAGTCGAGATCGCTCGGCTGGAGCCAATTCTGGCTAAACTAACCCTCCGGCACCGATGGCTATCGGTGCCGATTCTGCATCGACCACTTCGGTGTCGGCTCCGATCGGTTCCGACCACCATGTGGCTCAGGCATCGGTGTCGGCTCCGATTGGCTCCAACACCGTTACTTTTGTGGCTGTATCGGCTCCGGCTGGAGCCGATGCATCGAGGCTACCTGTCGGCTCCGATAAGTTGTCGGCTCCGACAGGTTCAATAGTTTCATCGGTTCCGATGGCTCCTTCGAGGAAGAGGTCTAGGTCTCCTTCCTTGGAGCCGATACTTTCGGCTCCGACTTCACCTCTCCTCTCGGAACGGAGCCATCGGAGCCGATCTTCAAGGTCATCCAGGCTTTCTGACCATGATTTAGAGAGAGTGGTCAGTAGATTACTTAAGTCACAGGCACTGGCCCAAATGTTACATAGTCCGTCTCAACAGACGACTATTGGTCCACACCCCGTTGCAGTTCCTCCTCCAACTCTACACCAGAGCTTGGAGTTGGAGTCTTCGGGAATGGTTACTGCTACGGCTGAGGGACAGATACCCCCTTCTGTTCCTTCAGCCTCTACTCTTATCTCCTCTTCGAGACCTTCCTTAGAGGGATTCGGTGGTCGGGCTTCCATGGTCTCCTCCGAGGGGGTGAGTGGCATCGGACCCTTGTCCGAACCCACTCTTCCCCTTGGAGCCTCGGCCTTGGCGAGCTCGGCTCCGACATCTGCCTCGGAGACTTCCCTTTCGGTGGTCCCTGGAGTTCCTAGCTCTTCGGAACGGGTTCTCTCGGACCTGCCTGGGAGGGGAGCATTCGAGGTGATGAAGAGTGTGCTGGCCACTGGTATCAGCCAGCAGTCTGTTCCCTTAGCTCCTCCCTCTATAGTGCCTGTTGACATCTCTGCCACTTCTCTTGCTACAGGACCCAGAGATCCTCCGCCTCAGGTTTCCCCATTGGGAATATCCCCCTCTTCCGAGGATTCTCCTGATGTTTCGGGAGATCCTCCTAGGAAGAGGACTTGTAAGAGGAAACATGTAGACTCCCCAGTCTATCACTTCAGATACTGACTTTGATGAGTCAGAGGGATCCCCAAGATCCCCCTCTGAGGATGTCTCCTTCTCAGACATCCTAGAACTCCTTAGACAGAGGGGAAACTGGCCCACCAATAATCCCTCTGAGGATGAGTCAGTATACCTAGAGGCGTTTGGATCTCGGCCCTCCACCTCCTGGGTGTCTCCGCCTTTCGACCCCCTTATGCAGGTTATTGCCCGAAAGGCGTGGGCTGCTCCTGACTCTGTAGAGCCAGTCCCTAGGAGGCCTTCAAAATTTATTACTGCCCCGTGTGATAAGCAATTCCTCACTAAGGGTGTCCCGCTGATGCCATGGTGGTGGCTGCTGCCACCAAAAAGGAACTTGCAGATCCTTCGCTAGCCGTCCATCCTCCTAATAAGGACTCTAGGACCATGGATAGGTACGGTAAGCGGATGTTTTCCTCAGCGACCTTTGCTATGCGTTCGCTGAATTACCTATGTCACTTCACCAGACTCCAAAGGGATATCCTTAAGGAGCTAGGTGATGTTGTACAGGATCCTACAGCTGCAGGAGCTCAGGAAAAAATTGCTTCGCAGCTAGGAACCCTTAATTCCATTGCAAACTCCTCCATGCGGCTAATATCATATGCTGCTGATGGAGCGAGTAGGGCCGCAGGTACAGGTGTGGCTCTTAGACGCCAAGCCTGGATGCGGCTATGTGACTTTGCAGATCCCTTTAAGGCATCCTTCACAAATTCTCCCTTTGATGGGTCAGCTTTGTTTGGCCCTCAAGTGAAGGAAACTCTGACCAGGTGTGAGCAGGACGGCAAGACTCTTTCTGCCGTAGGAGTCCGTTTTTCCACCCCTTCTAGACCTTACCCCAAAGGACAGAAAGGTGGCAAAATGTGGTTCCGTAAATCCCAAGGAGTCACGCCAGATTCACGTGGTCAGTTTACCCCTAGAGGCAGAGGGGTAACAACAACAGACGCTCTAGAGGCAGAGGGGGTCCAAAAAAACAGGGAAACAGAGAGCCTCTCTCTGACAAGCCCTTTCAGCATCCCTGAGATGTTGCCCGGCTGTCCATCCTTGGAGGCAGTCGGGGGAAGACTATCGCTGTACCCAGAAGCCTGGCATTCCCTCACTCAAGACAGATGGGTACAGTCGATCATATCCGAGGGTTACAAAATTCCTTTCGAGGAAAGTCCTTTTATCACTCAAATTCCCTTCCAGATGTACCACCCGGTCTAAGGGAAATTGCAGAGTTAGAAGTCTTAAAACTTCTGCAAAAAAGAGCCATTCAGCCAGTCACAACAGATCATTCAGAGCCCGGAATCTACTCAAGGTTCTTTTGGTCCCCAAAAAGACGGGAGACTGGAGACCAATATTGGATCTCAGCAGACTCAACAAGTCTGTGAGGAAGACAAGATTCCGAATGGTCACTCTTCAGTCAATTCTGCCCTTCTTACAGAAGGACAACTGGATGTGCTCAATAGATCTTCAGGATGCGTACTATCACATCAAAATTCACAGACACTCCAGGAGATTTCTCCGCTTTCGGCTGGGGTCCAGTCATTTTCAGTTCAGAGCCCTGCCCTTTGGTCTCACTACAGCCCCCAGAGTGTTCACCAAATGCATGGCAGTGGTCACGGCTCACCTGAGACGTCAAGGATTCCAGGTGTTTCCGTATCTCGACGACTGGCTCCTTTCAGCCACCACCAGGCATCAGCTTATTCAAGCCAGGGATTACACAATAAAGCTTTGTACTCTTTTGGGCATCTCGATAAACTTCGAAAAATCATCCTTATCGCCCTGCCAGTCTATTACTTTCATAGGCACAAACTTAAACACTGTTCGGATGTCAGCTACCCTTACAGATCAAAGAGTTTCAGACATTCAAAGTCATGTCAGGATCATTCTAGCCAACAAGAAAGTACAGGCCAGAATGGTTCTAAAGGTATTAGGCCTCATGGCTGCGGCCATTACTCTTCTTCCCCTGGCTCGCTTCTACATGCGCCTTCTTCAGTGGATGTTGTTCACACAGTGGTCGTACCAACAACTTCCAATGCGTCACCAGATTCTGGTGACACAGACTTGCAAAGATCATCTTGCTTGGTGGATCACATCTCCCCAGGTTCACCAAGGCAGAAACTTTGTACCCCCATCCCCGGTAGCCACTGTCACCACAGATGCCTCCCTGATCGGGTGGGGGGGTCATTATCAGGGCAAGATGGTTCATGGGACGTGGCAGCCGTTCGAGTACCACCTGCACATAAATGTCCTGGAGATGAGAGCAGTGCTTTTAACGTTGCAAGCCCTCAACTACTTTCTTCCCGTAGGGACAATTGCAGTCCACACAGACAACATGTCTGTAGTTTGGTATATCAACAAACAGGGCGGAACCAAGTCCTACCCCTTGTGTCGAAGGCTCAGGCTATGGCAATGGGCAATCTCCTCTCATCGGTTTCTGGTAGCAACGCATATCCCTGGGAAAACCAACATTGTAGCGGACAGATTGAGCAGAGCTATTCTCATGCCTCACGAGTGGTCTCTCAAGCAATCTATAGCGGAAGAGATTTTTCTGGAATGGGGTCGCCCATGTTGCGATCTTTTGCTACTCCCCAAAACAGCAAATGCCCAGACTTCTTCTCTCTCTTCCTCTTCCAGGCCATCCCCCAGAGACGCTCTGACCCAGGATTGGCCCCAGGGACTTCTTTATGCCTTCCTCCATTTCCTCTGATCCCTCAAGTTATCCAGAAAGCTACCGCTTTGAGAGCCAAATTGATTCTCATTGCCCCTTACTGGCCTCGACAAGTTTGGTTCCCGTTCCTCCATCGTCACCTTTTGGTGCAGCCGTGGCATCTGGACCCAGTGCCAGATCTTCTGATTCACCAATCCGGTCAGCTGCACCGGTCTATCCCTTCTCTCAACCTCACAGCATGGTTGCTCCACTTCCTTCCTTAGCCAGGCTTCCTTTGATCTCTAACCCAGTTAGAGACATCATAGTAGCTTCTTTAAAATCCTCTACCAGGAGGATTTATGCAAGCAAATGGAAACGTTTCTCTTATTGGGCTAAGGCCAAGAATATTGATCCTTTCACTGCCCCTGTTCAGGCAGTCCTGGACTTCTTAGCAGAGATTTTTCATGCAGGCTCCTCTTCTTCCACAGTCAGAGTTCAATTGGCTGCTATCTCAAACTTTCATGTCGGGGTCGCAGATCACAATATTATGTCCCATAGGCTCTGCAGGGCCTTCTTGAAAGGAATTTTCCTACTAAAGCCTCCAATCAGGAATCCTCCTCCTCAGTGGGATCTAAATTTAGTGCTGACATCCTTGATTCTTCCCCTTCGAGCCAGCTGTTTCTTGTTCCCTGAAATTTCTTTCTTGGAAAACTTTATTCCTAGTGGCTATTACATCGGCCAGGAGGGTGTCTGAACTTCATGCTCTGTCGGTTCGACCCCCCTATTTGGTTTTTCACAAAGACAGAGTATCTTTGAGAACTAATCCGACCTTTTTGCCTAAGGTCGCTTCAAAGACCAATTTGAATCAATCCATTGATCTCCCTGTATTTTTCCCAAACTATTCAGACAGAGCCGAACAAAAACTACATTATCTTGATGTTCACCATCAACTCAGATATTATTTGGACAGAACAAAAAAATTTAGGAAATCTGATCAACTTTTTGTTTCCTATGCGGATAATAAGAAAGGCCTTCCTGTTTCTAAAGTGACCTTGTCTAGATGGCTTTCTTTGGTCATCTCTGAAATTTATCTGCTCAGGGGAAAACAGCTGTGCTCAAAACCTAAAGCACATTCAACTAGGAGCTTAGCTACTTCTACAGCCTAAGAAGCTAGACTTCCTTTAGACACTATTTGTGCAGCGGCCACTTGGGCCACTCCTCACACTTTTGTTTCCCATTACAAATTGGACTTGGCCTCCAGGGACAGAGCCAGTTTTGGCTCTACAGTCCTCAAGAGTCTGTTCCATTGAGCCACCCAGGATAGAGGTGCTAGGGACGTTGTCCCATCAAGCAAGAATGAAGGCGAGATTGACAACTTAACATTAAGAAGTTATGTACCTACCATAACGTTCCATGTTAGTTGTCTTCTCTCGCCTTCTTTCTTGCGACCCTCCCTCCTTCCCCCAGGCCTGGACAGACCTTTTTTATAAGAAATTATTATGCTGAAGACCATTCAGACCTGGTCGTTCTTCCATCCTGTAAGTTTTCTTTCTTCCTTTTGGAAGTGTTTTATGCTTGGTGCTATTGCCCTTTGTCATCAAACGAGATCTGGGTACTTACCGCCTTGCATCATGGGATATGGGGCTGCCTCGAGCTGGTAAAAGTGACTCTCGAGCTTAGCAAGTGCCGAGTCGGAGCCGAGGATCGGCTCCGAACCCATCAAGCAAGAAAGAAGGCGAGAGAAGACAACTAACATGGAACGTTATGGTAGGTACATAACTTCTTATTTTTTTAGTTTACTTTCCAAGGGTTTTCATTATGTTCCCCTTAGGCCTTCCCCCATGGTTACAACCTTGATTGATTTAAAGCTTTTTATGAGGCAGCTCAATTTTAACTTATTGTTTAAAGATGAACGAAACTTTGAAAAGACTCTTACAAGAAAAAGTACCTTCAACCCGCCTGTCCACTCCACCATTAAAATTTTTGAGGAGTTGGTTGAGACTGACATTAGGAAACTTAAGGAGAAAGATTATTTTAAAACAACTGACAATATTACTGAGGATGAGTTGACTTTAATTAAAAAGCTCAAAATGGAGGGGTGTCGGGTTATGAAACCGGACAAGGGGGGAGGTGCTGTCTTGATGTACACCTGGGACTATGAGGCTGCCTTGCACACTGTGTTACAGGATACTGAACAATATGAACTTGTCTCAAGAAATGAGATCAATATAGCTCAAGCTAAAATAAATTATTCACTATATGACCATTTAATGCAAAATGCCATTAATGAAAAGTTATATAACTATTTATTAGTAAAAACCCAAGGTTGCCCAGATTTTTGGAATTCCAAAGACACATAAGAATTTGAACCCCCTGAAATTTAGACCTATAGTTTCAGGGGGTGGAAGTGTCACAGAACCCTTAGCCAAATTTATCGACTTCTCCTTAAAACAACATGTAGAGAAAATTAAACACATATGTAAGGATTCATGGGACTACCTCAAAGGAGTGGATCAGAGTTTATTTTTACCTGAAATGTTTATGGTCACTGTGGATGTGGTCGACTTATTTCCTAGTATTCCACACAACACAGGCTTGGAGTGGCTAGGAACTTACTTATCTAATAAAGTCCAACTGGGGGCCAAGTTTACTAATTTAATTCTGGAATTTATGGAATTAGTTCTAGAAAATAACTTCATTCACTTTAAGGGGGAATTTTATCGTCAGAAAAAAGGTGTGGCAATGGGTGCCTCTTGTGCCTCCATGTACGCAAATTTGGTATTATACCAATGAGAAAAGAAATATATTTTTACCAGTACATGGTATCAGGACATCTTATACTATAGAAGATTTCTGGACGATATCTCCTTTATGTGGATGGGAAACAAACAAAGTTTAATGGAATTCATAGATTACATCAACAGGACAACCACATTTTTTAGTTTTACTTATAACATCAGTAAACACCAACTCGATTATTTAGACATTTTACTAGTGAAGGATTATTCAAATAGTTGTTTTCAGTCTAAGATTTACATGAAAAGCACTTTTTCAAATGCATTCCTGAATTACCACAGTGGACATCCCTTCTATCAAAAGAAGGCGATAGTGAAGGGTCAACTAATTAGGGCTTCACGAATGTCCAGCATGGACGAACTTTTCAATGAGGAAGTTTCCATTTTAAAGGGATTCTTTATGGACAAACAATATCCGGAAGCCCTGGTAGAAGCACTAGTTGTAGAAATTTCTGAGAAGAGGGCAAATAAATATCCTCATTTATTGGGGGTGGGGGTTAATGAGATGTCCCCAAACCCTTCAAAACACATTTTACAAGGAAAAAATAGTTTTATACACACTTTCTCCAACAACTCAGATCAAATCGAGAAGATTATCAAGAAATATTGGCCCATTCTCAGACTTCAGGAAGATCTTAAGAATTCTATGCCCAGTTACCCCTCTTTTGTTAGGAAAAGGGGCAGGAATTTGAAAGAACTTTTAGATATTAGGTTAGAGGATCCACAGAATCACAATAGAAAGAAATTAGGCACTTATCCCTGTGGGATGTGCAAGCAATGTCACGCTATGCTAAATTCGGGGTCCTACTACCTTCCCTCTAGAAGATTTAAGTTCCGTTCCAACAAACATTTTAACTGTGGATCCAAGGGTGTGGTCTATCTTGGTTCCTGTGTTACGTGCCATGCTTTTTACATTGGGAAAACCGAAAGGGTGTTTAGGGGAAGGGTTTATGAACACTTCAATGACATCAATGTAAGGAAGGAAAGTAATGCCTTTTATAAACACTCCTTGACGTGTAAGGACATGGACATAAAGTTTATGGTGTTGGAACAGGTACAACTGGATATAAGAGGGGGTAGTTGGGAGTCAAAATTAGAATACCGTGAGCTATTTTGGCAGCTCGGTTAGACGCTACTAGATACCCAGGTCTGAATGACACCCTCAACATCACTAGTGTTTTGAAATTGAGACAAGCTCGTCTATAACACAGTTTAGCAGAACATGACATCTATTGTTTTATTCACTTTTGAATCCATAAGATTTTATAATATGATATTTGGAATGTTATACATTGGCAACTCAGATAAGAAATGTTTTACAATGCCAGTTAGTAACTCTAGGTTTTAAATTGGAGTTTTGATTTCACCCCGATGGTTAAAAGGGGTTACTGCACTTATTTGTATTATAAAACTATAAAAATATTTTACAGAATTGTTTTATGACATATTTTAATAGTTTGTATTCAATTTCAAGTTCATTATGCTATTCAGTCGCCAAGATATTTTTAGAAAATTAATTATTTTTAGAAAATGAATTATTTTTAATGATAATAAGAATGTATTTTAGAATTTCCTTATATGGTGATTTTCCTGTTGGGAAAGGTTCACAGGAAGTCATGTGATGATTCTGGAAGTATTTAATGTGAATGAACTTCCAGCAATGTTGTTTGCCTTGAGAAAGCTCGCATGTGGTCGAGTGAAAGCGCTTGGATGATATTGTGGATTTTTACTTTGCCTAGTTACATTAAAGGATCTTTTTGGAGACCTAGCAGCTGTTTGATTTCTTCATCTGCTTATTTTGAAAGCCTTTGTTTACGTGCTTCCGGGTCCTGTGGTGCCAAGTGATTTTCATTCTTGATTCTCAACATTTCCTTTGGCTATAGATTGTTTCATACCCCTGGATGCTAAAGGTGAATCAAGAGGATTATTGTTGGCACTGGATGCAAAAACCTCCTTTCAGAGGAATACCAACCCCCCCAACCAAACAGAATTTTTTGGGGGGCACTACAACATTTCACCCCCTAGGAGTCATACAACCAGAGTTTTTATATTAAAGAGGTACAGGCTTATATTCTAGAATGTTACTGGTACCAAAGAAAGAGCCTTTTTGGAGACCATTGCTATATATTTTCTTCCTAAATCTGTTTGTGGAAGTACCAACATTCAAAATGTTGACCATACAGTGTCTGTTACACCTCATTTCACAGCTGAGTTTCATGGTAACCTTAGACCAAAACAATGCTTATCATCATATTACCATAGTGGTAGGCTTCAGGATATTTCTTAGATTCTCTGTCTCTGGGTCACATTATCAGTTGTCCATATCTACAGCTCCAAGAGTGTTTACAAAATGTCTAGTTCTAATCATAGTCTATTGCAGACTGAATGGCATTCACATTTTTCCTTATTTAGATGATTACTTATCTTACATCAAGAGTCCTTAACTTGGGATCTGATGTCATCATTTTTTGTCTGATTCAAAATGTGAATGTTAGATTTGGTTGGACCTGACCACCTTATACTAAAGCATTGGATCCAAGAGATCTGACTCTTCCCATACCTGCAATTCCCTTATTTCCTGAATTACCCCAGATCTTGTTTGCTGCCTGTCTAACCAAGTGTATGGACTGAGAGCTCCATTTCATTTCTCGAAAAGTGAAGCTGTTATCCTCCCTTTTTTCACATACTTACCAGATGCATTAAGATTTAATGGTCTTGGATTTTTTGTTTTTGTAGTAAAATAATAAATTTGTGTTTTTTTTCTAGTTTTTGCTGTGAGTGTTCTCTTAGGCTTAATTATTAAGTACTTACAATTACATAGATTTAGTTTAAAGTACTTACAGCAGTTAGTTGAGATAGTTTTAATTTTAGTTAACTTGTTACATTACAATAAATAAATAATGCAATTTTATCTACTTCTAATGTCAGAAAAGTCTACAGCTTCAAGAAGTTTTCCTCCTGTGGACATAAAATCCCACTTTAAGACCCACACTCACAGTATGTTTACTGTTTGGGGCCTTTCCACTTGTAGGATTCTTATTCCATTCCGGCTGCTTTCTGCACCAGGGCCCTAAGCAGAAACTCATTTTGAAAGGTCTTCTTTCCCCTCAGACAGGGTCCAAAGAGGGACAAAGAAAGAGAAAGAGAATGGTCAAAAGAGAAAGAGAAATAAAAGGACAGAGACACATCAAAAGAGAAGTCTCAGGAAAAGAGACCGGAAAACCATTCAGACAAATCTAAGAAAATGTCCATGGACTCCACGGCTATTGCAGGTTCGGCACCTAAGGTTTCAAGGCATTTGGATCCTACAGTCTCTAGGATCTGGACTCCCTCCTCAAAAACTTCATTTTCACCAGGGCCTATTAGCCAGAGTCTTCATTTGCCCATTCTACAGAAGATCCCTTTGAGGCCTGCTTCAATAGCCTCGTCTTTGACATTTGGTCAGTCCACTAGGAATCTCAATTAGTTATATGTCAACTGAATGATGAAGACATTTTTGAGGACTCAGAATCAGTTGGGAGGCTCTCTCCCTGAGGAAAGGACAACCCCTTTGACCTAGACTGTACTGCTTCTGATGCCATCTCCATTTTTGGAGCAGGTGCACATTAGTTCCAACCTTCCCATGATACCAGCTTTGGAGCTGATAGCCCTGGAGACTTTGGCTTTGACTTCTTCCCTCACTCACTTGACACCAATATGCTCTTGTCAAGCAGAGTCTCAGAGCCAGAGCCCTGGTGTCACAGTGCTGACAGTAGAGTTGACTCTCCCTACTGCTTAGAGATTTGACCCTGGACAGCTCAGTTCTCTGATCCTCCTCAGAGCCATCAGCCCTTGAAATCAAGAGAACTACTGATTCTGCTATTTTGGGTAGTGTTTCCTTGGCTCCATTGGCTGAGTCAGCTTTTGAGGATGTGGAGAGGGTCCTGGCTAGACCAGGATATCTGTGTGCTCAGAGCTCAGATCCATCCAGACTCCCACTGAAAACTGCTCTTACTTCCTCTCATTTTGGGAGACCAGGACAGATGGATCTATTGTCATAAGAAAAAATTCAAACGAGTCGCATCTGCCTCAGGCAATGAATTTTCCTTTATTAGCAGCTAACCAGATTACACAGCATGTTGGCCAAGATGTCCGGTCTGGACTGACCTGATCAACTTGTTTACTGACATCAACTTTTATACTGCAAGCAAAACAACTTTTTGTTACATTTCTGACCATTGACAGTTGGCTATGAAAAACATATAGGAAAAACATGTTTATCACAAATTACCTCAAAGCCACAGCTAACAGAATGTTCAAGAAGTACAAAATGTTCAATTCAACAACGGTAGCTCAAATTTTCTAGGACCCACAGCCTGCCCCAGTAAATTAACTCTTACTCGGCCGTGCGTCCTTATCCCAGGCTTCACTAAGCTATAACCAAATCTCTTTATTCTGAAATGCAGAAAACAGATATCATTCAGGTTCATAAGCAATGCTGCATTTTGTTCACAGATGAGGCCCATTTTTGACAGGCATAACCCAACAAATAACATGTTCACTTTGCAAGAACAGGAAAAAGACAAATAACAGTATGTTTTTAAAACTTTTTCTCTTAACATCTATAAGCTTTAAGACTGCTTAGAGTTTGAGTGCCACATCTGATTCCTATATGTCTCCCTCAGAAGTCCTAAGGCACATTGCATTGAATAAGACTTGCACGAGGATGCATATTGACAACTATCCTGAGTCAGTCATTGAAGACACCAACTTAGATAAGGGAGAAGGCTCCACAAGGTCACCCCCAAAGATGCCTCCTTTGGAGACATCCTTGAATTAATGAAATGGGGGGATGGTCCTCTGAAACTTCTTCTTCTAAGTTGGTGTTTATTCCTTGAAGCTTTCTGGTCTAGCCCTTCAGCATCCTGGGTGGTCCCTCCTCCCTTAGTCGACTTCATCACCAAAAAATCATAGCAGGCAGGAACCTCATGTGGTGAGCCCATCCTGAAAAAAAATAAACAAACGTCTAGTTGCCTCAAAGAAAGAAAACATTGGCAAAGGGTCTCCCTGAAGATGCCATGTGGTAACAGCAGCCACAAAAAAAGGAACTGGCCAAAGAAAGTTCTTCTGTTGATCCCCCTAACAGGGAGTCAAGGGTATTGGACATACTAGGGAAATGGACCTATGCTTCACCCATGTTTGATCTCCATGCTCTGAACTATACAGCACACCTGACACATTTCCAGAGGGATTTGATCAAAGCCCTTTCAAATTCCCTGGCAGGTAACTTACCTTTGGATATCCAGAAATCTGTGGATACCCAGTCATCTATCCTACAGTCATTCTCGAATGTTGCCATGAGACTACTATCCAGTGCAGCAGATGGCACAGCACAAGCAGCCAGCATAGGTATTACTATGCAATGTCATGCCTGGATGTGCTCTTCAACTTTGCAGAAAGCTTTAAAATATCCTTCATAAATACCTTCTATAATAATTCCACCTTATTTGGATCAAAAGTCAAGGAAATGTTTACCAGGAGTGAGCAGGACAGTAAGATCTTGTCTGCCATTGGAATCCATTTTCCAACTCCTCAGAAATCCCTTTCCAGGAGTCAAAGAGGAGAAAGAAAAATGTGGTTCAAAAATCTCAAGGATTTCCAGAGGAGACTCCTGTGGAGAGGCCTTCCAGAGGCAGAAGTGGAAGTAATCACTCGGGACATCACCCTCGGGGAAGAAGAGGTCTACAAAACCAAGGTTTCAGTAGATCTTTAAAAGAAACATCTTATCAGCGTCATTCAATGTTTGCCTGCATGCTGGAGGCTGGAGCCAGTTAGGAGGGCTGCTTCTCCTTACACCCTCTAGCTTGGCAAAATATAACTTCCATTTATTGGGTGCTAAGGATCATTACCAGAGGTTATACAATACCCTTTTCAGAACCCACAAAGATAACACAAAAGATGCATGATACTCCATCCAATCAGTTGTAATCTGCAGCAATAGAGCTTCTAAAGTTGCTGGACAAAATAGTCATCCAAGCTGTCCCCATGACCATCAAGGATCCGCAGTCTATTCTAGGATCTTTTTAGTTCCAAAAAAGACAGGGGACCTCAGAACAGTATTGGATCTCAGTGTGGGAGATTTGTATAATGGTTAAGGTGTTTACCTTACAGACATAAGGTGCAGGGTTTGATTCTTACATGAGGTAATTGACTGGGCTTAAAATGGTCCACAACAGTAGTTAGCCTAGGGGTCTATATTATGTGATCGAAGAATCTCTATTTCAAACACATAATAATCAACACATATACAATGAATGCTGTAAACTGTGAATGGCCACGTCCCTTGAATTTTTTTCTCGGGAAAAATTCAGTTGGCCATTATCAGGAATCGCCCTTTTCTTCAATGTAGACTGATCTTGGAGTTGGTATATTTAGTTAGGGGGGTGGGGGGCACAGCCCCCCACATCAAGGGGGTCGAAGCTCCCCCAATTAGTGTTTTAAAGTTTGTTTTTTATTTTACGACCACGTGAATTTTTTCCCGAGGAAAAAATTTGAGGATGTGGCCATTCGCAGTTTACAGCGTTCGCTGTATATGTGTCGATTATTATGTGTTCAAAGAAAAGATTGTTCGGTCACATAATATAGACCCATTAGCCTAGTACTAATCTATGAACCTACATGAACTTATATGTAAAACAGACAACATTCTGTATGTTCACAGTACAGTCTATTCTACCTCTACTGCAGAAGGAAATTTGTACTTGCTCTATCTGTAGGACAACTGCTATCATATAAAGATCCAGAAGTAGTGCAGGAGATTCCTCCATTTCTGCTTAGAAACCAGTCACTATCAGTTCAGGTTACTACTATTCAGTCTCACCACAGCTCTCTGGGTGCTCACCATGATAATGGCATCCATGACAGCATATCTCAGGTTGCAAGGGATCCAGGTATTCCTATATTTAGATGATAGGATTCTAACTGCTACCTCCACTGATCTACTTCTGATACATCAGTCATTCCTTCTGAAAAATCACTCATTCTTGTTATATCTGCAGCTCACTTGGGCATTTCAATAAGTGTCAACAACAGCAAGCTATCCCCTACTCAATCTGTAAAATTCATAGGCTGCCACATAGACACTGTACATCATATCTCAAAACTTCTACAAGATCTGTAGCCCTGCAGGTAATAAAACATTCCAGACCTCAAGCTTGACTCATCCTATGGCTCTTAGGTCTACTGCCTTCCTCTATAGTTATGGTTTCTGTAGCCAGATACCATATGAGAGTCCCACTGTAGACATTAGCTGTACATTGGTCACAAAAACTACACCCCTTCACTACAGAGTTCATCTGACTTAGGTCTGCAGATACCATATACAATGACCATGGATGTCTCCCTTCTTGGGTGGGTGTGGGTGGCATTTTTAAGAGAAGACAGTACAGGGAACATGGTCATCAATAGATGCCAAACTTCACATCAATGTTTTGGAGTTAAGAGCAGTCTTCCTTATGCTGCAGGCATTTCAGGACCTCCTACCCATGGATGTGATTGCCATACACTCGGACAGTATGTCAGTGGTTTGGTACATTAATAAACATAAGGGAACATGCTCATAGCCTCTTTGCTGGGAAGCCATGAGAGTTTGGCATTGGGCAACGTTTTCAAACCACTTTCTGGTAACAATGCACATATCTGGGACACCCAGTATTCTAGCAGACAAACTGAGCAGAACTATACTATTGCCTCACAAGTAGTCTCTTAGCAAAACAGTGGCAATGGAGACTTTCAGCTGCTGGTGCCAGCCTTGATGCAATCTTTTTGCTTCATACCTAAATGACAAGTGCAGAAGTTAATTAGCCCTCATTCCTCAGGTAGTCACCAAGAGATGCTCTGGTCCATCTTTGCTTCCCCCCAGGTCTCCTTTATGCCTTTCTACCAATTCCCATTATCACCAAGTTCATTCAGAAATCTATGGAGTGGAAGACCAGGGTACTTCTCATTGCTGTCTTCTGGCAACAATAGGTATGATTCCCCTTTCATTGGCCTTATGTAGTTCACCCACCATGGGTTCTGGATCCATTTCTGGATCTTCTCAGTCACCCATCCGGGCTACCTCTACCGGACCTCAAAAACGTAAAACGGACTGCATGGTTTCTCCAATTTTAATGACTGCCAGAAATGCCAGGCTTTCTTCATAGTCCATATCATATCTTATTCTCAAAGAAACTCAACCAAAAAGACTTACGAGGACAAATGGAAGCACATAGCTCTCAATCTCTTAGCACAAAAAAAAATAATTGGGGGGGGGTCCCAAAATAGGGACATATTTTAAATATTGCTCTTATGAACTTATAAAGTTGATAGAATAAAAGTTCTTGTGCTGCCATGCATTTTCTGAAGGATATGAAATCTGAACTGAAATGCCTGTCATTATTTAATGAATTCAGTCCTCACTGATTTGCCACAAAAATCCAGAAAATCACAAATTTTATGAGAAACAGACCAAAATTATGAAGCAGAAATCTGGCCATTCTATGAAAATCTGTACAGTTGAGAGGTATGTGGAAGTATTTTTCCATCTTTTCTTCTAAGGGACAAGACCCATCTTCAGCACCTCTAACTGAAATTTTGGAATTTATTTCCAAACTATTCATAGTTGGCTTGAGTTACTCTACAATTTAAGTGCAATTAGCAGCCATTTCAAACTTTCACATTTGGCTCAACAATGCAACTATTGCTTCTCTCAAAGAGACTAAAGACTCCCTTAGAGGAACCTTTTTATTAATACCCCCAATTTGTGACCCAGTCCCTCCCTGGGACATTACTATTTTACTCAAGTCTGTAACCCCAAAACCAACAGCATCTGTAGATGTAAAATTTCTTTCATGGGAAACTATTCATCTGATGTTGTCAATCTTCATTTATCTTTCACGTATGCGACTCGGTTCCAACCCATGGAACCAGCCCTGCTCTTATAACAGATTGCGAAAACCAAAAATCTCTTAAGCTAAGTCCCTACCCAGAACGCCCCTCTCTAGATTACTTCAGATCTCATTTGCCACTCTTCTGTACTAGACACATCAGACAAAATCCTTTCTTGAGCTAAGTAAAATCTAGTCTCTTTTTTTTTACTTACATCTTCTTTAAATCTATCCTGTCTTTTTGAGAACCACATGTCCTTCACTCCTCAATGCATTTTTGAGTTCCGACATAGCCTACTAGCTCCATGATGACCTGCAACCTTCGACCTTCACCCAGCCCTTCGACCTCTAAATCCCAGAAGCCTGTGGTTCTTAAAGGAACAGAATCCTAAAAACTGACTTCAAGAATGCATTCCTCGTTGCTGGTGCATCTATTAGATTAGATTACAGCCTGTTTTTGCTCTGTCATCTCTGATATACTTTGAATCCAGTTTTGGCCATAAACTACAAGACATAAGTACTTTTTAGCTTTTCTCAGTTTACAAGAGGATTTTGCCATTTTTTTTCCCAAGATGGCAATACAGAAGCTATTTACAACCTTTTGAAGTTGCCGAGATACTGCTCTGTGTTTCCTGGACTGCTTCAAATAGGCTTTTCACTGCTGTTGTTATGACACTATTTTTAATCTCTTCTTAGATGCTCCGATGATGTGTCTGAGCTACTCAGCACTATATGGTTATATTATACACAGGTGTTACCAGTTTATTGCACATCTGTTTAAGTCAGCCATCTTCTTTTTGTATTTATTGCCTGCATCAGAGCCTTTTGTCGAGTTGGTTAATTCCCATTTAAACTTTAGCCTTGCTATACATATTAGTTTGAAGCATGGTAAATATTGAATTATTAATCTCATTGTTAGATTGAGTAATGCTCTCATTTTGTTTTTATTTTTACTGCTATTCTTTTCCAGGGTTTATATGAATATTTATTCTTGGAAAATACCTAATGTTAACCTAAGTAAGCAGTTGATTTATGAGTTCTAATGTCTTTTTTTTAGTTTAGCTTTGTGGCTATAACAAAACACTGCTCCTATAATGTTTTAACCACTTGTTTCCCTCCTGGGCTCACTTCTAGTTACCTTGACACCTTTCTTGAGTCCACTGACTTTTTTAGCTGGTTATCCGATATACAAGGTATAAATGTCTTCAGTGGAAATTACTGTTACTGTTCATTGCCTGACTAAACATTTACCATGCCTTTTTAATCTCTCCCAGATAGTTTTCTAATGGTAGTTTGACTATTATATTATGTCTCTGATATTTTCCACAGCTAGGTGCCTTATTCATGTTTACATTTCACTGCCTATCATTTTATTGATCATTTACTGCGATTAGTTAATGTATGTTGTTTTGGTGAATCTTATACAACTTATATTTTTCAAAGGGAATTAGTAACTTCATCACAGTAATAGTTGCTAGATGATATATCATATATATTTTACCCATTCATGTAATCTCATAGACTAACTCTCTTCCTTCCTGTTATCTTGATGAGCTGTAGGATTAATGAGTGGTTTGTTAGGGTAGTTATGCTATTTGTTCTCCTTAGGTTTGATTTTTTAGCTTTGGAATCTAATGGCTTTATAAATATTTTATATTTAAGAACTGTACTGCTTTTTGTTTCACATACTATACTTTTACTTAATGTTCTAGCATTCATTATCCCTTGCTCTTCCGGGCTAAGTAGTGTTGTGGTTAGGCACAGGGTCATTGCAGGAAGAGCTAAGTACCTTTGCCCATTTAACTTACTTTGTTACAATCTTTTTCTTTTCTTCCGCATTCTTTGTTTCAACATTCTATCCCTCATGTATAAAGAAGATTTCTTGAAATGTGGTTAATTGAATCATGGAATATTAAGGGGTTGCAATCAGAAAACAAAATGAAACGTTTTCTCCACTTGGTCTTCAAATCTAAGTTTTTTTTTGTACAGGAAACTCAGATGTCCTCCAACCAATGGAATCCTATTCAGGGAAGAAAATGGATTAAAGCTATCATAGCCTCTGGTAAAAAATCTATTAGTGCTGGGGTGGCTATCATTATTAAAGAAGCTTATCAAGAGGACATTAAACATTATGATTCAGACCCTGACGGAAGATGGTACTACATTACAACCTGCTGTTCTCATCTTGACACATCTATATTATTACTTAATGTATATGCCCCCTTTTCTAATCAACACAATTTTATTATGTCTATAAAATCCTCTCTTCTTTCCCTAATCATTATTACATTTTGGGTGGAGATTGGAATTCTGTTCAGGAACCTATAAGGGATAGAACTAACATTAAAGTCAAATACAATAAATATGCCTCCTTAACTATCATGGAACTAAAAGTGACTTTAACCTATTTGACCCCTATGTTTTCCTACCTAATAACCTTCCCAATAATAAATTAACCTTTTACTGTCATATTCACAAAAGTTGGTCTAGACTGGATTTCTTTTTAACCTCTAGTGCCTTTTTGAATTTTAATAATTCCTATTATAATGATCCCAGATTTCTCTCAGAACACTCTAAAATCTCCCATAACATTAATTGGTCCAACAAATCTAGTATTAACAACAGAAGCTATCTTTGGTCTCTAAATCTTAACCTCTTAAAGAAGGAAGACATAATACCGGAAATAATAAACTCCCTTTTGGAACATTCCCTTCACTCTTTTAACTTTAATATACTCACATTAGATATCATTTGGGCCTCCACAAAAGCCGTGATTAGAGAGTGCCTTATAAATAAAGCTTCTTTTTATAAGAAAAACTCCTCCTTAAAGAATCGACACTCAAAGATAAAATTATTAAACTGGAACTGGACTTACAAGCAAACTTTAAACAAGAGACAGAGACACAATTAGCTCACCTACAGGAGGAACTTCACTCTATACATGCTGAAAATCTTTTCAAGAAATTAAAACTTTAGCTAATTACTCAGAATGGGCACAGTTTCCCTCTAAATTCTTATCTAGATTAATTAACCAAAATAAGACAACTCCTATTATCTCAGAAATAACATACCAAGGTAAAACATATCAAGATATTCATGATATAATTAAACTTTGAAACTTTATATGCCCATCTATACAACCCTTTGGATTTTTTGCCTAATACGTTAGAGCTAGAACCTTTTCTAGACCAGCTAAACTTCTCTAAATTTAATAGAAAACAACAAGAACTTCTACCCTCTCATATCACTCAGCACGAAATAATTGTTGCAACTAATAATCTTAAATCTAAAAAGGCTCCTTGCCCGGATGGTTTCACTGCTGAATTTTATAAAGCCTTCACCCCTAAACTATCCAATATCTTACTACAACTATTTAATTATATCATTCAGTTTGAAAATCAGTGATCTCCACTTAAATGCATCTAGAACAATTTTTATTCCTAAACTAAATAATGACCTTAAAAATCCTTGGAAATATAGACCTATCTCCCTAATTAACCTAGACATAAAGGTCTTTGCCTCCATACTAGCTAACAAAATTACATCTGTCATCAATCATATTATTTCCCCAGAACAATCGGGCTTTATACAACACAAACTAACATTTGACCACACTCTTACTCTTGATGCGATGATATCCCCCTCTAGCCTTACTCATACTCCCATATATACATCGGCTATTCATAGGTTCATAGGTTCATACTAGGCTATCTGCCCAAGGGCATTTATAAGCCTAGCCCATAGTTATTTGGCTTTCGCCACCCCTTTAGTTTGAATAAAACTATGCCTATTATTTTGCTGTGCCTCTGTCAAGCAGTGACACTGAAGTAATCCCTGGGGTATATCTGCGATCCCCCATCCATTGGTCAAGATTCCTCTTGAACAAGGCCAGCGAGGTGCTCTGCCTCACATGTACTGGGATTTTGTTCCACAGCATAGGGAGTCTCTGGGTGATGAATCTGTCCCTCCAGCACGTTCTATTAATAACCGTGTCAAGGTTTAAGTCTCCCGCCCTTGTGGTTCTGAGGGATCTAGATTTTTTGAGGTGAATCATATTCATCAAATCAGGCTTTGACGTGGCCTTATATGTCAGGCACAGGTCACCTCTGAGCAAGCGGTATGAGACTGAATAGAGCTGGAGTTCTTTCAGTCGGGCAGCATAAGACATATTTTTGAGACCCTTTATCCTTTTGGTGAGGAACTTTTGGGGCCTTTCCAGCTGCTGCAGGTGTCGGGTCAGATACATTCCGAATGGGGCATTGTACTCAATCATAGGTCTAATGAGTGATGAGTACAGGGGGACGATGACCTCCCTTGATCTAGATGTGAATCCCTTCATGATCAGGTGGGCAATGTAGAAGGTTTTCCTAACTACTTTAGCAACATGAGTGTCAAGCGAAGGCTACTGTCAACCTGGGTCCCCAGATCCCTGATGACTTCTTCTGTGCTCAGTGGATTGCCACCTATATGGTAGCTAGGGGTAACCTTGTTTTTCCCGAAGGGTATGACTATGCATTTCTTGGCATTTAACTTTAGGCTATGGCTCTGGCACCAGTTATCCGTTTCTGTGAGACCCTTCTGAAGGATATCTGTGTCAGATGTGTTTTCGACTATGGCGCCCAGTTTGCAGTCATCTGCAAACTTTGTCAGCCATTACCCTCCTGTGTTTGCTTGTACTTCAGAAAAGTAGATGCCGAACAAGAGTGGAGCCAGGACTGAGCCCTGTGGGACACCACTTGTGACAGGCTTTGAGTCTGACATGGCTCCAGCAACTCTGACCCTGTGGGTTCTGTCACTTAGCCAGTTTGCAACCCATCTTGTGATGTATGGGTTTACATTCAAGCTGATGAGTTTTTCGATGATACCTGAGTGGGGTATTGTGTCGAAGGCCTTTGCCAGGTCAAGGTAGGCTGTATGGACTGCCTTCCCCTCATCAATGGCCTTGGTGACTGTCTCGAAAAAGTCAACCAAGTTTAAAAGGCATGATCTGCCTTTGACAAAGCCAAACTGGGTTGGATCCAAAGTCTGCAACTTCCCTATGTCTTTATTTATGAGTTCCATTATGATCCTCTCCATGGCTTTGCAGATAAGGCTTGTCAAGCTAATGGGATGGTAATTTCCAGGGTCGGTGGAGGCACCGCCCTTGTGAAGTGGGACCACAGTCGCGTGCGCCACTCCTTGGCACGTATCCTGAGGTGAGGCTAAGATTAAACAGCTGTCCTAACTGCGGGTTTAATTCCTCATTGAGTTCATGGAGCACACAGCCGGGACACCATCCGGTCCCATGGATGCTGTGTTTTTGCTTTGGAGAGAGCAGTTCTCACCTGGGCGTTGGAGATGTTTGGGGGGCTACAATCCTCTGATATAGATATCTCTCCTTTTGGGGGGGGGGAGAAGTTTGCACTGAACCTGTCAGCCAGTATGTTGGCAATGTGTGTAGGTTCAGTAATCTTCACATCATTTTGAACTAATTCTGAGCATATCTGGGAGTTTCCTCCTAGGTTTCTAACATAGCTAAAGAAGGCCTTATGATTGTCTTTTGAGTCCTTGGCGATTTTTCTCTCAAAATTTGCCTTGGATGATTTTATGAGAGCTCTTAGTTTTTTACTTATAATGATCAAAGGTGTCTTACCTTTCAAGGATTTTGCTCTATCTTGTAGTAGCTTCCTCCTTTTGTTGTAGAGCTTGTTTATGGCTGGGGTCCACCAGACTGGACGCTTGCCTTAGTTTTGTTTGGGATTGCCTGATCCATGCAGTCCTGTAGGTGCTGGTAGAAGGCATTTGTAAGTGATTCAGCGGTTTGAGTAATGTTTACCACTGGCTCAGGGGCCTTAAAGGAGACCACACTAGTTTTTAGAAGTGTGAAGTCGGCTTTTGAGAAATTTTTCACTGTGGTCTTTTTTATTTCAGGTGGGGGCGGGATGAGGACCTCCAGCGAGATTAGTTTATGATCTGATCTCACCAGTGAGGGGTATACTTCCGGTGTTGAACATTGTGATCCCATGTTCGTGATGATGAGATCAAGTATGTTTTCTCCTCTTGTGGGGATGGTGACTAGTTGTTCCATGGCATTTGAGTTTATGAACTCCAGGAACCTTTGGGCTAGAGTGTTTGGGCTTGAGTAGTGTTCCCAGTCTATATTAGGGTAGTTGAAGTCACCTAGTATGATGGTGTTTGGAGATACATTTATCCCCTCCATTGTTTTCAGGAAGGCCATGTGAGGTTCCTGAGTTTGAGAGGGTGGCCTGTAACATGCTACAAATTGCAGAGCAGTCTTGCCTATGGTTAATTGCACCTGGATGGTCTGCATCGTGCATTGCCACCAACCTTGAGGTGTGGGTGTCCTTTATGAATATGGACACCCCCCTCCTTTCTTGGTGTTGTCCGGATTTTGGGGCCGGAACGCATGATATGAGGTGAAACCTGCTAGTGCTGGGGTGCTCTCAGGAGCCTTGAACCAGGTTTCTGTCACAGCACAGACATCGATGTTCTCCATACTGAGAAGGGCCTTGAGTGCGTGCATCTTGAGATTGAGACTTCTGGCATTGAGCAGCATTACCCTTAGTTTTTACTTTTTGTGTTCTAGGGTGGTAGGTTTAGAATTTGAGCCTTGCCTAAAAAGGCACTATGGGGTGGCAAGAGCCTTTGCCAATATCCGGAAGCCTAGGGGTGACAGGTGCAAGCTGTCCCTTGCAATGCAGCGTGGCTTGTCCAGCATGTCATCCCAGGCAGACAGACATTGGATCCCCTTTGAATGACACCAGAATTTAAGCCAATTATTAAAGCTGATCATCTTATCACTGTATTGTGGCATCATTCTAGGTGAAGGTAGGATACTGCTCAAGGTCAGGGTCATACCTGCCTGGGCTACATAATCAGAGAGCTCCTCAATGTCTCTTTTCATGTAGTCCAAGGAGGTACGTCTCAGGTCGTTGACACCAGCGTGGACAATGACTGAGTCGTACTTGTACCTGCTGTTGAGATGCTTCTAAAGCCTTTGACCGACTTAACATTGACTTTTTACTTATGATTCTTCCCCACTTCAACATACCCCAGGCCTTTATCCACACTATTAAAACCCTCTGTTCTAAGGCTCACACTACTCTACAAATAAATAAGCAGTTATCCTCCAGGATTGATATTAGGATAAGGGCGAGACAAGGCTGTCCACTATCTCCTTATTTTTTAACCTTTGTATTGAACCACTTTTTCTATTAATTACTCAAAAAACTTTTCATCACATCCCTATTCTATATGGTACCAATATTCCTCTATCAGCTTACGATGATGATTTAAACTTATACTATTCTCTTCCTAATTCAGAACTTCAGAAAATTCTATCCTCTGATACCTTTTCTAAATTCTCTAACTATATATTAAATCCCAGGAAATCATTAATCTTTCCTATCAACTCTTATTGCCAATTCCCTTTTGATATTACATCTATGGACATTAGTATTAATCAAGCTTTACAATATTTAGGAATCTCATTTCATCAAGATGCTACCCACTACTATCATAAGAATATTATAAAACTCTGGTTGAACATTCAAAATGACCTTAATAGATGGTCAAAACTCACACTCCCCTTTCTCACTAAAATAGACACAATTAAAATGAACATCCTCCCGAGATTCCTATACATCTTTAACACTTCTAACATAATGATTCATAACAGTATTTTAAGTCCTTACACTCTTCTCTTTCTACTTTTCTATGGTCTCCCAAGTCTAATATAATTAGTTACAAAAAGCTTTCTTATCTTAAAGAAAAAGGGGGTCTTGGCCTACCAGACTTCAAATTATACTATGATATTATTAACTGTGGTAGAGTAATAGCCATTTCTGATATTCCTCCCAAGTCTTCAAACTGGTCTCCAACATGGGTCAAACTTTTCTACAATAATATTAAAACACTTAACTTTAACCTTAAAGCCCTCCCATTTCTTAATAAAGAAAATTTGAATAAGATTAACACACATATGCCCATAAAACATAAAATAACTAAATTACAAAAGGTTTTTAACTCTCTAAACTTGTTCCCTGCTTTTAATACACTACAACCAATTCACCTTAATCCTAATCTCAAATTGAACAAGAAAATGATTAACCTGGACCAGTACCCCCGTTTAAAAGATAAATCCATATCAGATTTCTTTCCTTTTAAACATTGTGGTTACAAGGACTCAGATGAATCTTCCCAAAAGCTACACAATAATTGTGTGAGAGATTAAAGAACTGGGTTACATTATCTTGGAGGAGCCTACCTGACCTCAAATGATATTAACTCCTGTCAATCTCTTTAGAATTTATTCTTCCTTAAAAAGAAAATGATTTCCTGCACATACAAGCTTATTAGTTCTATTAAAACTCAAAAGGAGGTCATTCACTCTAATTACTGGCTTGACCAACATTCCTCAATCTCAACCAGTCAAATTTCCAAATCCATTCAAATATTCTCTAGATTCATCCCTCTTAAAAAATGTAGGTATACCCAGCTTATGTTATCAAATAATGCTTATATGATTCTGTATATTAAATAAAATATACCCTAATACCTCACCTTATGCACATTCCGTCCTAATCAAAAAGCCAACCTTATTCATATTTTCTGGAGCTGCAAATGTACCTATAAACTTTGGTTCACCTTAAGAGTTCAATTGGAAAAAATGGGCTATGAGAAATCTACCCTGTCTTGAAAGTTCATTCTTTTACATAACCCCTCGGGTTGTCTAAATTACAACTTTATACTTTAATCTCCCTTTTCATACTAATTAAATACTATATTACACTCAATTGGAAGGACAGATATTTGCTCTCATGGGATGGATTTAAATGATTGGCTGTTAAACACTTATTAGCTCACAAGCACTTAATTTATAGCATGAAACATCATGCCTACTTTATGGAGTATTTCAAGATGTTATTCAAGTTTAGTTTTTCTTTTATTTTTCTCTCTACTGTATGGGCAAAGTATACAAATGTACATAGTTGTTACTGTTGTTAAGCATTGTACATTGTTTAGTTGTTATTATTGTCAAACTTGAATAAAAAGATTTCACAAATAAAATCTATCCTAAGTCTTCCTAGCTCTCCTTAACCTACCCAGTTTGTATCCTTCTGACTTCTGTCTTTTCTTCCAGATACCCCTCTCTTCTTATACCTCAGTGTTCTTTACTACCATTGCTGGTAGTTTTCCCCCATTTTAATAAAAATGTAGTAGCAGTTTAGGTTATTTATTTATTTATTTTACTTTCTGATTTTTTTCTGGGAGTGAGTGTTCTTTGAGTTTTTGTACCTTGTGGAATCCTTTCTACCATTGCTGGTAACTCCTATGCTTTCTCCGTTCTACCTCCTGGTAGTTCTGGCCTACCATTGTTGGTAGCTCCCCTCCATCTTTTCTGTTCTCTGTGTGTGACTGTATGATGCTTGTGCTAAGTTTGACTTGGAGTTAGTCATTTTGGCAGATAAAGGTAAAGGCACTACAGACTTCAAGCAGTGCTGTGATTGTGGCAGGAAAATACCCAATTCTCATGGACATCTAGCATGTGTTTATTGCTCGGCCTGATGCATTTGCAAGAGGATTGTTTTTGTCATGCTTTTAGTCACTGGCCCCTCATGGAAAGGAAGAATAAACTTATTCTTAAAGAACTGATTAAAACATCCTTTGAGGCTTTGTCCATGGGAATTTGCAAGTCTGACGTGTCCTCGCCATCTTCCTCCACCTCCTTTTCCTCCAAGGTTGATCACAGGAAGAAGAGTCTCTTGGTGCCAGCATTCCCTTTGGCACCAGCATTGAACAGACCTAAATCTTTGGTTTCCCCATTTTTTGCAAATCGTAAGCAAAGTTCTAAGAAGGTTATGATGACAACTTCAGTGCTGACTGTGATGTCCTCTTCCACACTAAAGGTTTTGGTGCCAACAGTTTCAGAGTTGACTTCCCAGGTGCCAACCCCTTCCACAGTGCCATCAGCATTTTCTGAACCAGAGTTATCTTTTGTACCCAGGACTAGGTACTCCATCTCAGTCAATTCCTTTGTGGGGCATCTTCCAAATCCCTTTCTAGAGAGATCCAAGTCTCAGTCAGGCCTGTCCATTTGTTCCTCCAGGAGTTTGACAGAAGTTGATGTTGTGAGATTGGTGGATCAGCTTCTCGTGACTAGGAGTGTAACAGGTTCTTCCCAGGTTTTGCTCCTTTCTGGAGATGCAACCTTTTCCCCAAGGACTCCAGCAGACATTCCTTCTGTAACCTCCCCCAAGGCTTTAGAGACCACTACTCTGATTCCCCCAGTTCCAGCTGTCCTGGTGCTGACAGCTTCTATGCTTTCAGCTTTGCTGTCTGCCCTGCGCTCTTTGGATTTTTTGGATCTGGAGGATGCCAGGAGTTGTAGCTCCACTGTCAGATCCAAAGGGAGTAGTTCAGCTCTAGCTTTCATGGAGCTGTCCTTGCTTCTTGGAGCCTCTGCATGTGTGGTGTCTTCCCTGGTTTTGTCTTTGGTGGAGGCCTCATCGGGGGGGGGGGTGAGACCATGGTTCCAGGGTTGTCCTTCCCAGTTCTAGGATCCCTTCCCTCCTTGGGGTCCCTGCCTTGCTGGTCATCTAGATGACCTTGGTCTTGCAGGTTCCAAGTCGGCTCCCTCCCTGTAGGGGCATTTCCCTGGGACTCCCTTTTGCCCAGAGCTTTCACACCCAGACAGCAAGCACCAAGGTTGCAGGATACCCCTGTACAGGGGCTTTCCTCTTCCAAGTCCTTCACAGAGCTTCCCATGGAGGAGGTGCCCTAGAAGAGGACATGTAAGAGGAAACACCTAGATTCCCCAGAGGAATCTGTCACAGAGGACACGGACTTTGATGAAGGGGATATTTCCCCCTGGTCACACCCAGAAGACGCTTCCTTCAGAGACATTCTTGAGTTATTAAAGCAGAGTGGTGGCTGGAAGCCCAAAGACTTGTCCTCAGAGGAGCTGGTGAACCTGTAAGCTTTCAGTGCTCGCCCATCTACCTCTTGTGTGACCCTACCTGCTGATGATTTTATTAAGTTGATTGCATAGCAGGCATGGGAGGCCACTGACTCCATATAGCCAATCCTCAGGAGATCAGACAAAATTCTTAACACACCAGAGGACCAACAGTTTTGTGCCAAAGGGTTAGCAGTAGATCTCATGGTGGTTGCAGCAGCCACAAAGAAGGAACTTGCAGAGGAGAGTTCCACAGTTCATCCCCCAAACTGAGAGTCCAGGGTGATGGACAGGTTTGGGAAGAGGGTGTACACTTTGTTGACCATCACCTTACAGTCTTTGAACTTCATGGCACACTATACTAGACTCCAGAGGGATCTGATCAAGGAGCTGTCAGATACCCTTGCAGGAGCTATGTCTGAGGAGGTGCAAGATAAAGTGGCCTCCCAGCTGGCCACCCTGGAGTATATTTCCAACTTGTCCATGAGGCTCATTGTACACGCAGCCAAAGGGATGACTAGGGCAGTGGGTTCCGGCGTTGCCATAATGAGGCATGACTGGATGAGCTTGTGTGAGTTTGTGGAGCCATTTAAGTCTTCATTCATCAATGCTCCTATTGACGGATCATCCCTGTTTGGCCCCAAAGTCAGAGAGAGCTTGGCCAGGTGTGAAAAAGATGGAAAGACCCTGTCAGCAGTGGGTGTACATTTTTCTGCTCCCCAGTAGTCCTTCTCCAGGAACCAGATGAGTGGAAAAATGTGGTTCAAGAAATCCCAAGGGCCTTTTCAGGACACACATGGCAGTGGCTCCCCTTGGGGCGGAGGGAGGAGCTCCAATGGAAGACACTGACCTTGCAGCAGAAATGGCCTGCAACATCAGGGTTTCAGGGATTCTTTCTCAGGGAAACACTGCCAGCATTCCTGAAGGGAGGCCCAATTGCTTGCCTCTGGAGGCAGTCATGGGAAGATTGTCCTTGCACCCACTAGCCTGGTGACAAATAACCACCGATACTTGGGTGTGAAGGATCATTACCAGACTATAGTACATTTCCTTCATTCTGCCCCAAAGAACAGGCAGAAGAATCCCTGATGTTCCACCCAGTCAGAGGGATCAGGCAGCACTGGAAAGTCAAAAGCTGCTAGAAAAATTAGTCATCCAAGAAGTTCCACCAGATAAAATAGGATCCAGATTCTGCTCAAGGTTCTTTTTTGTGTCAAAAAAGACAGGAGACTGGAGACCAGTTTTGGATCTAAGCCTATTGAACACATTTGCTCAGCAGGCAAAATTCTGAATGGTCATGGTCCAATCTATTCTATCCTTTCTAGGGAAAGATGCTTGGATGTGCTCTATAGACCTCCAGGATGGTTATCACTTCATAAAAATGGACAGGTACACCAGAAGGTTCCTTCACTTTTGGCTAAAAGCCAGTCATTATCAGTTCAGATCTCTTCCTGTCGGTATCACCACCACCCCCAGAGTGTTCATCAAGTATATGGCAGCAGTAGCAGCTCACTTGAGACTGCACAGATTCCGAGTGTTTCCATAATTAGACAACTGGTTTGTCACTGTTCGCACCAAGCATCTACTATAGCAGTCAAGAGATTATATTCTACACACTTGCGCTCGTCTAGGTATTATAGTGAATCACACAAAATCCCAACTAAGTCCAACTCAAGAACTGGAGTTTATAGGGGCTCACCTGGATACCACCTCTTGCATAGCTTCCCTTCCTCCTCTCAGATTGCAAAAGATAAGGTGCCAGGTGGAAGCTATTCTCTTCTGGGACATGGTTCCTGCTCTATTAGTTCTATAAACTCTGGGATCCATGGCAGCGGCCATCATATTGGTCCCACTAGCAAGATTTCACACAAGACTTGTGAAGTGGCTTCTAGTCTCCCAGTCATTCATTCTCAGTCATTCCCTGATGCATCTCATTCGGGCCACCAATAATTGCAAGAAAGACTTATCTTGGTGGATGGACTCAGAGGAAATTCTCTTTGGCTGACCCTTCATTCCTCCTCAGCCCAAATCCATAGTAACCATAGACACTTCCCAGATGGGGTGGGGGGCAATATCTGGGCAGAACAGTCCAAGGCACTTGATCCCTGATAGAGGCTGATTTGCATATCAGTGTTCTGGAGTTGAGGGCAGTGCTTTTAGCATTGCAATCCTTACAAGCTGCCCTCCCTGTGGGAACGATTGCAATTCAATCAGACAATATGTCAGTAGTCTGGTACACCAAGAAACAGGTTGGAACCAAGTATTACCCCCTCTGTGTCAAGAAGTTTTCAGAGTATTGCAATGGGGGATGTCTTCCAACCACTTTCTGATAGCAATGCACATCCTGAGGAGCTCAAACATGATAGCAAACAAGCTGGGCAGATGTATCCTCCTGCCTCATGAATGGTCTCCCAATCCTTGAGGGGTGAAGGAGATTTTCCATCGCTGAGGCCAGCCTTACTGTGACCTGTTTACATCACCCCTGAACAACAAGTGCAGTAGCTACTTTGCCCTAATCCCCACTCAGGGGAGTCCTTAAGAGATGCTCTCCTTTGTGACTGGCTCCAAGGACTGCTCTTTGCCTCCCCTCCCAATTCCACTAATACCTCCTTTCTTGAAGAAAGTCATCAGGTTGAAGAGCAAGGTGATCCTCATTGCTCCCTTCTGGCCTCAATAACTCTGGTCCTCCTTTCTTTGGCCTCACCTAATTCACCATTCATGGAGTCTGGACCTGGATCCAGACCTCCTGTCCCATCCACAGGGACTAGTTCACCCAGTCTCCAAACCTCAAGCTTACAGCTTGGTTCCTCCAATTCTGTTGATTGCCAGGAAAGATAACCTGTCCTTCCCAGTCCAAAAAATGTTGTTATCTTCCTGTAAGTCTTCCACCAGGATACTTTACCACAGTAAGTTGAAAAGATTCTCATTTTAGGGACATGATAATGGTATTGACCCCCCCCCCCTTCTCTGCACCAGTTGAAAGGAGTTGGAATTTTTAGCTATGCTTTTTGAGCAGGGAGCTTCTTCTTCTACTATTAAAGTCCAACTAGCTGCTATTTCCAACATCCATGATGGTTTTGAAGAGCAGTCATTAAGCTCTCATAGATTATGCAAAGTGTTTATGAAAGGAACCTTGAGGTAAAAACCACCTTATAAGGATTCTCTCATTCCTTGGGATCTTAATTTGGTTCAACAGTCATTGGTCCATTCCCCTTTCCAGCTGGCAGCTAGTTGTGACCTGAAGTTCCTTTCATGGAAAACCATTTTTCTGGTAGTTATGTCTGCCAGAAGAATTTCAGCGATTCAAGAGTTATCTTCAAAACCTCCATATTTGATTTTTCATAAAGACAGAGTTTCACTTAAAATCAACCCATCCTTTCTTCCTAAGGTGGTATCTATTTATTTACTGGTCTTCTTCCCTAATTTTTCTAACAAGGGAGAATATTGTTTACACTTGTTAGATGTTCACAGGCAATTGCATTTTTATCTCAGCAGAACAAAGGACTTTAGAAAATCGAACCAGTTATTCATCTCCTTTTTGAGGCCAACCATGGGTAAACCAGTTTCAAATGTTACTTTAAGTGGTTAAGGGAATGCATAACTTTTATCTGAAATAAGAAAAATGTCCAATTACCTGCGCCAGTGAGGGCACATTCTACTAGGGTGATAGCCACTCCTGCTGTTTTTCACTCAAAGGCATCCATAGATGAAATATGTGCAGCAGCAAACTGTGCTACTCCACATACCTTTATCACTCATTACAAATTGGATCTGGTCTCCAGGGAAAGAACGTCCTTTGGCTCTATGGTGCTCAAGAATATCCTTCCATAAGGCCTCCCAAGATATAAGGTAGCTTGGGACTCTTTCCCATACGTCAAGGATAAATGAAGATTGACAACGTCAGATAAAGAAGTTATGTACCCACCATAACGTTCCATCTGTGTTGTCGATCTTCATTTATCCTTGCCACCCCACCCACATTCCCTCTCCTTCAGGCTTCTTGGAAGAATGAACTCTAGTCCTGGTTATCTGTTATTTCTTTTATGACCTTGGACATAACCTCTACAATTGGAAAGCAGTTGTCCTTCCTTTCTTCTTTTATAGCTGCAAACTTGATCTTAGGTAATCTAGAGAGGGGCATTCCGGGTAGGGACTTAGCTTGAGAGATTTTTGGTTCTAGCAATCTGTTATAAGTGCCTAGCCAGTTCCGAGGGTCAGAACCAGGTCTCATACGTTAAGGATAAATAAAGATTGACAACACAGATGGAATGCTTTGGTGACTATGTAACTTCTTTTTCTAGTTACCATTACAGCTGCAAAGCATGTATCAGAATTACAGACACTCCCTTGCAAATCTCCTTTCTTTGTTTTTCACAAAAACAGAGTGCCACTGAGAACAAACCCTTTGTTTCTTCCTAAAGTAGCTTCAGAATCTAACTTGAACCTACAAGTTGATTTACCAGTCTTCTTTCCAAATTTTACCAGCAATAAAGAACATACGTTACACACCTTAGATGTCCATAGACAACTCAGGTTTTAGCTCCATCATACTAGGAATTTCAGAAAATCAGATCAACTGTTTATATCCTCCTCAAGAAAAGCTGGTAAAATCTGTATTTAAGGAAACTATATCAAAATGGTTAGTAGACTGCATTTCATTTGACTCTGATTCACAAGGTATGTCTTTACAATTAAAGCCTAAGGTGCATTCTACCAGACTGATGGCAAATTCAACAGCAGTTGCAAAAAAGGTGCCTATCCATGACATGTGCACTGCAGCAACTTGGTGTTCAACTCACTACAAGTTCAATGTGCAGTTTAGAATTCACACATCTTTCAGTTCTGCCATACTCAGGAATGCCCTTTCTTGATACCCCCTGGTACCTGTTGGATTCTTTGGGAATCTGTCCTACATGCTGAATCAGACGAAAAAAAAAACAACACTGGATACGCAAGTTATGTATTTACCATAACAGTAGATCTGTTTTGTCTTATTTTTATCTGGTTCAACTCCCCTCTCTGCTGCCCTCTGCCAAATTGTCATTGTTTCCTTCTAGGGATCATCCAGACCTCCTATGGACCATGTCTGACCCCTTTCTAGCTCTTATATTATATAGTGTTTAGCATACTTTGCCTCTTTATCCTTTCCTACATGGTGTGTCACCATTTTGATCATTCAGCAAACTCAGTATGAAATAATCTATGATAACTTTGGCAAAAGAGAGGTATTGTGGGTTTGGGAGGAGTCAGAGCTCTCGGATCCAATGCTTTGGCATAAAGCCCTGAATTTGTGTCTGACCAGATCCAACAAACCACATGTTGAACCAGAAGACAACACAGATCCAGATAAATGTACAGAAATCCTCCTTGACTCCCTCACACAGGATTGTGTTTCTGAGATGCCTTTGAGACACTTTTTAGCAAAGGTATTTTTGACACAGGAGAAGGTGAATTTTTATCTGGAAACTTTCCTGGGCTACTCCAATCAGTCTTTGACTTCTACAAGAGAATTTCTCAAGATTCTAGGTTTCATGGCTTCTGAGTCTCTTGATTCCTCTCATTAAGTTACACATGAGAAAGATTCAATGGCTTCTATATAAATACATGGATCCAACATTTGAATCTTCTAAAATATCAAATTTCAGTTTTGGGCTTTATAAAAGAAGGAACTGCATTGGAGAAATCGAATACAGCTAAATCCAGGTCTACACTTCTTTCCTGAGACCACAAGCCAATCTCACGCAACAGATACCTCAGATTTTGCTTAGGGAGCAGTTTCCAAGGGGGTAAAGGTGCAAGGCCTGTGGAATTCTTCACACAGACCAAAACACACAGATGTTAAAAGAGAAGTTGGCCGTGATTCATGCCTTGAAATCTTTTCATCATCTGTGGTCCCAGGACCTCTTCAGGTGATAACAGACAAGGTGATGTGATACATAAGCAAGTGAAGGGTAGCAGATCTTCCCTTCTGTGCAGGCTGGTCATAACAACTTGACAGATAACTTTATAGAATTCCTTAAACCTCTAAACATCTTACATTCTGTCAGAGCAAAATGTAGTGGCTGACAAGCTGTGCAAACCAGGACAGACCCTCAGTAAAGGAAATTTAACAATGAGATCTTGGAAAAATTGATCCATTTGTGGGAATATCTCAAACAGATCTGTTTGTCTCTTTTCAAAACAGACAATAAGCAAATCTACATCATGGCTCCTTGCAAGCAACCCTCAAAACAGATGTCTTTTCATTCCCTTAGACAAGAATGTTTACTTATGTATTTCCACTGATATCCAAGATAATTCTGAATCTTTAGAAGGATTCTCCAAAAATAATTGTGGCTATTCATTTTGGCCCAGGCAACATTGGTTCTGTCTTCTTATGAACTGGCCAAGAGCAATTATCACAAGCTTCCTCAGAGACTAGGCCTACTCATACATGTCAGGAGAAGTTTGAAATACCCAAGGCTCAAACAACTTCAAATAGCTACCTGGATGATTCTGTTTTGGCACCTTTAGACATGTAGTTCATGAGGATGTGCAGCAGGTATTAAAGGAGGCAAGAAAGCCTGCTACTAGAAATCATATATTGGCAAATGGAAAAGGTTTTCTAGATGGTGCCTAGCCAATAAGCAGGGTCCCTTCAGGGATTTTGTAGCATTAGTGCTACAAATTTTTGTGAGCTACAGTCATTTAGCCTTGCTTATTCCTCTATGACGTTTTATCTTGCAGCCATTTCAGCATGTCTGTCCATGGAGCCTTCTCTTTCTTCCCTGTTTGTGGTAAAACAGTTTCTGAAAGAGTTTTAACTTGAGATTTTCCCATAAACAGGTTACACTGTGTGCTGGAAAAGTTAACTATGTCTTCATTTTAATTTGAGCATCAGGCTGATTTCAGGTCAAAACTTGCAAAATTGTTTATTTCATTGATCTGACATCTGCAAGAAGAGTATCTGAACTGCAAGTTCTCATGGTGTGTGAACCCTGTCTCATATTTCACATGGATAGGGTCTCATTAACAACAAGCCTTTTTATGCCCAAAGTGACTTCAGGGCTTACCTTAAGTCAAGCCATCAATCTCTCAATTTTCTATCCAGATCCTAAAAAACATGGAGAAAAGATTCAACATATTCTGGACGTACAAAGGCTCAGGTAGTATATAGACAGAACTAAGTCCTTTAGAAAAGCTGATTAGCTGTTTATTTCTTATCATGTGATAAAGGAGGGATATCCTGTGTCTAAACAGACAATTTCCAGGTGGTTGTCCTGTGCTATCTCCTTTTGTTATACCCACCATGGTGAATCCATTCCAGGTTGTATCAAGGCACATTCTACCAGAAACGTGGCTTATTTGATGGCATACTGGAATAGACTAGGGTCTCAATGCATTTTAGAAGCAGATGCATCCCCCTCTGTACATATTTATTTATTTATTCCAGTTTGGTGACCGGGAAGTTCCACTGGGCTCGAGAGCCCATTTTCAGTGGAGGCCCGGGGAGAAAAGCTCCACAATACAAAGTTACATTACATAGAGAATTACAAGAAAAATATTTGCATTGCAATCAACAGGTAGTATAACAATCAACAGGTAGTATTACAGTCAAAACAGGTATCATTCAGTAAAGACAGCAAAACTATTAAAAAATTTTCAAGAGAAAGACAGGCATACAGCATAATGGCTGGATGTTACTATTTAGTTACAGTTATAATCTAAGTATATGAGAGAAATTAGGAAGGTATGAAGGTTAGCCAGGAGAGAAGGAGGAGCAGAGCTTGGGAGGTATGAGTTGAAGAGTGCAGTTACATTTCCTGTGAAGAAACAGGTAAGAATGAAGTTGTGTTTTGAAGGTGTGTGGAATGTCACAGGTCCTCAGAGTAGAGGGCAGGGTATTCCATTTTTTTGGCTAGGGAAAAGGAGAGTAGAAGCTGACCAGCTGGGCACTTGGGTTTTTGGACGACTATAAGGTTTTGTTGAGTAGATCTAAGGGGTCTAAGGGAGGTATATGGTTGTAGGATATTAGATAATGCAGGGCAGCTAGTAGGTTGGAATAATAACTTGTGGGCTGTGACGATTTGGATGAAGTCAAGCTGATTAGGGAGTTCAAGCCAATTTAAAGAGCATAGGGAGGTGCAGTGATGGGAGGAGCATTTTGCCTTGGTAGTGAATCTGTAGATTTTGTTATAGCACACTTCCAGTTTGAAGGTGAGTGTGGAAGATAGATTGGTAAGCAGAGGAGCACCATACAAAAGAGAGGGGAGGAGATAGGTAGTGGCCAATGTTTGTCTGGTGGAGGGAGTGAGGAAGTAGTTGTTTCTGTAGAGTAGGCTGAGTTTTATGTGGGTTTTCTTGATGTTAAGTTGAATGTGAGTATTGAATTTTAAGTGCTCGTCAATGGTGACCCCCAGGAGTTTGGCAGAAGGAACGACTTTGATAATGGAATTGTTAAGGCTGGTAATTTGAAGTGAGTTTTTATCAATGGGAGTGGATTTTGATGGAGTGAATAGAAGAATCCTAGCTTTGTTAGCATTTAATGAGAGGTGGTTTTAGTGCATCCAGTTTTCAGTAGTTGAGAAGGCAGTTTGAGTTAGGGACTGAAGATCAGATAGGTTAGAGGCACAGCAGTTCAAAGTGGAATTGTCTGCATATTGGACAATTTTAGTATTGGGTATGGCTTTGTAGAAATCGTTAATAAAGATGTTAAATAGCAAAGGGCCTAGTATGGAACCTTGGGGTACTCCTGTAGGGGTGGGGAGGAAAATGGAGGAGGCCTGGTCCCATTTGACAGTTTGGGACCTGTCAAAAAGATAGCTGGAGAACCAGGAAAGAGTTTTTTGGGAGATGTAGAGATTCGATAGATGATTTAATAGATGGGTGTGGGAGATGGTATCAAAAGCTTTAGATAAGTCTAGTAGAACAGCTGAAACTATGTTACCAGAGTCTCGAGCTAGATTGACAGAATGTAAGAAGGATAGAAGGGCTGTGTTGGTACTGTGTCCAGGGCAGAAGCCGTGTTGGGTAGGAGAGAGTAGCTGGTGTTCAGTAAGGAATGGCATGAGCTGCAGGTGTATGCATTTTTCAAGAAGTTTAGAGATTGGTGAGAGGATGGCTATAGGACAGAAATTGGAAACATTACAGTTTTTACCACCCTTGTGGAGTGGTAGAATAAATGCAGAACACCACAGTATGGGTACATATGACTCAAGTAGTGATCTATTTATCAGGATGCTGATAGGGAGAGCAATACCGTCGGAGGCAATTTTTAAGAAGGAGGAAGGAATGCTGTCAGGGGCATTGCTGCAAGGTTTAAGTTTGGAGAAAAGCTTTTTTATAAGGTAGGTGGATACAGGTTTAAGTTCAAAAGTAGGGGGTGTAGGAGAGGAGGAGGAGGAAGCTTGAGCAGAGGGAGGTGGAAGGTTATTGTTGGGGAAGGTCCTGATTAGATCAGCAATAGAAGAGGTGAAGAAGGTGTTGGATAGTTCGGCGATTTCTTGTTCAGATTTACTAGTATCAGGACATGGGTTGTTTTTTGTACCAGGCTTGAGGAGGGAATTAATAGAGCTCCAGAACTGTTTGGGGTTTTTTGTATGATTTATTTGGAGTTTGATGTAGTAGGATTTTTTATCTTTAATGACTTGTTTTTTAGCTTGGTTTCGCAGCTGTTTGTATTTAAGTAACAATACAGGCTGTTTATGTTGGAGATAGCTTTTCCAGGTTTTGTCTCTTTGTAGCATAATTTTTTTTGGTTTCTTTAGTAAGCCATGGGGTGGTTTTAGCTTTAACTCTTTTTGTTCTTATATGTAACTAGGGAGTTTAGGATAGTTAAGACTATAGAGTTGAAATAGTCAACGGCATCGTCTAAAGGTAGGGTTTTTAGTGGGTTCCATTTAGTGAACTTAAGATAGTCAGAAAAGGCAGAAGGTTTAACGTTAGTGAGGTTGCGAGTATGTAAGAATTGGTGGAAATGTGATAAAGAGGGTGTAGCTCTATGGGTGAAGGCAGGGAGGTGGTCTCCTAATGTGTCAGGAGTGACACCAGATTTTGTTATTTTGATAGGATGAGATACCAGGATCCAGTCTAGGATGGAGCCTGGGGGGTTGCTTTGTTAAGCCTAGTAATGGAGTTAGTGAGTTGAGTGAAATTGAAGAGATTGATTGAAATGGTAGGATTAGGGTTGATGATTTTTTGCCAGTCAATATTTCCATCACCCATAATATAGGTTTCAAGTTTAATATTAGAGGAGGTCCAGGAGAGGATGTCTTCCAAGGTATTGGTGTTGTTATCAGGAGGAATATAGAGGGAGATGATGCAGATATTTTTATGGTTGTTTAATTTTAGAAGGCTAGTTACAAGTTCAGCATTATTAAAGGAACACTTACAAAGCACTACAAACTGGATTCCTTTTCCAGATCTGGGACAAGTTTTGGTAGGAACATTCTTTAATGTTTCCTGGATCCATAGCCTTCTCCTCCAAGGTTGGATAGACCATGGTAATCTACCCATATAATCTAAAAGCTACTGCAGCAGTGAGAATGATGAATGTAATGTGGTTGTTGCACTTAGCCATAATAGCAGATGTTCAAATTCCTCACTGCTGCAGTAGCCACACTCATCTTCCACCCCCCTACTCTTGTGTATAGTTGTAGTTGGGATGTAAAGTGTGGTTTTGTTAATCTCTAGCCAACCTTGTACAACCAAACAACCCACCCAGAAGCTTGTTCTCTTCTGGCAAATACTTCCTACATATATCCAAACCTAATCATTCTAGATGCTGTTCCTTTTACTCCCATCAAGTGTGAAAAACCTGTAACTCCATCCCCTTTCAGTAAGACAAAACTGCTCCTTAAAGTCACTCAAAACTACGGCTAAAGTCTGGCTCACCCAATTCCTGGCTTTGCAAATGTGCTGCACCAGATTAGCTAATCACTGCTAACTTTCTCCACACCCTCCTCTTACCTGTGCAGTAACTCACTCACTCTCTCCCCCACTATTTGTTATTCTATTTCACTCTTAACTACATTTGTCTTCTGCTTCTCAGCTCTAGCTCTGTCACTACTCCACCTCTTGTAAGACATATTACTTTCGATTGAAAATAACAACAATATGGCTGTCTATATACTACATCATATCTGAAATGCAGTTCTCCCTCTTTTGAAAAATATTATAAAGACTATTGTATATTATCGCCTTTCATATGTTAGTGTCATTTTGTCTATTACTGTTTGTACATTGTGGCCATTCAGTCTTTCTCAGTGAACAATGTACATTGTGGCCATTCAGTCTTTCCCAGTGAACAATAAATAAATATATAGTTTATTTATTTAATGTTTGCTTGTGGCCGTTCAGTCTTTCTCAGTAAACAATAAACAGATATATAGTTTATTTAATGTTTGCTTGCTGGGACAGAGGCCATTTTCAGCAGAGGCCCAGGGAGAAATGCTTCAGATGAATGACCCTTGAATGTGGGAGGAAACCAGAGCACCTGGAGGAAGCCCACATGAACACAAGGAGGACATGCAGACTCCACAGAGAAGGCATCCCAAGTGAGAATTGTACCGTAGAACCTCTTGCTGTGAGATGTCAGCACTAACCACTGCACCTCTCTCTCTCTCTCTCTCTCTCTCTCTCTCTCACACTAACCACTGCACTGCCCCTCTCTCTCTCTCACTAACCACTGCACCGCCTCTCTCTCTCTCTCTCACACACTAACCACTGCACTGCCCCTCTCTCTCTCACTCTCTCCCCCATCTCCCCCCTCCCTCCATGGACAAGAAAGTCCTAAAGAAAGATTCACTCTAATTGTTCATTTTCCTCCTTGAGGCTGGCTAATCAACAGTCAGAGTAAATATGTGGGAGAGAACCAGAGCTTTGGGGATGCTGGCCAGTTTTTGTACCCTTGGCAGGATACAAACCATATAGCTTAAAAGCTGCTGCAGAAATGAGGAATTCAAACATCTACTGTTCTGGGTAGGTGCAACTTACACAATTGTATTTTTTTTTTTGAAGAGAGTGCGACTGCATTTTTATTTGAGTTCTGTCTGCAAGCTAGTTTGCATTCAAGTTTGATTAGTCTGCTTATGATGCCTGTGTGTGGAATGGTATCAGAGGCTTTTGTTATGTCTAGGTACATGGTATGTACAGCTTTATCCTCATCAAAGGCCAAGCTGAATAGGTTGAGCAAACAGACTCTTCCATTCTAAACCAAAACTGACATGCCAAGATATTATATGGTCCTGATGTCATTGTTTATAAGGTCCATAATAATGCATTCTATCAACTTAGAGATTAGACTGGTAAGGCTTTTCAGTTTATAATTGCCTGGGTTTATAGTGGAGCCATCCTTGTGGAGGGGCACTATCAGTGCTATCCCTCACACCTTATGGAAATAGGCTGAGGTTGGGCAAATATCATGAGAGGGATAGTGAGGCAGTTCTTCGTACTGACTTGAAAGCACCCTAGTACATTGTCAGTTCTCACTGAGCTGGTGTTTTTACTGCAGAGACAACTTTGGTGACATTTCAGAAAGGTGTGGATTTAGCATCTTATGTGGGAATGATAAATTGAGATGAGTGAAAAGTGTGACTTAAATTTATCTTCAAGTATGTTGGTTATGTCCTCGTGGGTACAGCAAATTTATTAGGCTTGTGAAAATCTGTCTTAACTTTGCATTTTACTCGCTGCTTAAAAATTCTGTCTCTTGCAGATTTGATATTCATCATATCTGACTGGAATTGCCAGGGAGAATTATATTGCATTTTGTGAGGTCATTGTTGAGCAATGGAGTGCTGCCATCTTTGTTAATAGAGTTTTGATAACTTCTATCTAAAGCTTAACCCTGATGTCTAGGAAAACTACTTCCATATTTCTAACCTTCCATTTATTGGAAAGGACATAGAAAAGGAAGTTTATGCATACATGTATTCATATTTCACATCTAGTGGCTTTTTGTACCAATACCTTTTAGATCTTAATACTGCACTGAGATGACTGCCATTCAAGTGATTAAAAACCAGTTAATGGTAAGAGATTAAATATTGTAATCAATCCTGATCCTCTTTGATCTTTTGGCAGCTTTTCTGACTCTGGACCATGGGATCATTTTGGAATACCTGAACCTTATTTTGGTTTCACTGACACTATATTTGAATGGCTTTCTCCTACATGTTGGGTCACTCCCAAAGGGTTGTATCAGGACTAAATCAAACTATTGGTTTTACCCTGAAATGCAGAAGGCCTCAGGATTTCATTCTCTTTCTGCCATTGCTTATGGTATATATACTACCACTGAAGGGCGGCTATTATGTGGAGAGGAATGTACGATCATAAATTGATGATATCAGGCTTTACTTCCCCATATCTCAGGAGTATGTGACTGATTTTTACTACCTTTGAGGACTGCTTGAATGATATTCTGCCTTGTCTGCTGCAGAACTGACACAGACTTAATTCCCCAGCAGGCAATACCATCTGACCATCACTTATTCATCTGCTGACCCTCTAAATTTCCTACACAAAATAAAATAAAATCAGTTGTAGATTGTATCATCTGTTTGTGATCTGACTGTGGTTTTGATGACACACTGATGCTCAGGGACTAGGTTTCAGTAGTTAGGGCCTCCAGCTAAGGGCCAGAGGAATAATTAAAGATTGCACTCACCCTGCTTACAGACTGTTCCTACATCTATTATCTGGAAAGTGCTTTCGAAGCATACATTGCAGAACTACAAGATTCAGGAGCAGTTTCTTCACAAATGTCATCAGGCTACTGAACTCTAGTAACCACTGCACTCCATGATGTCCACCTGGGTCAGTAGAAGTGCAATATTCACCATGATTGTAACTTATAGGCCCTCTAGGGCAGTAGCAATGCAGTAAAATATTTTTTCTTTCAGTGCAATACATGTTGCAAATTCGTAAATTAACCATAGTGGAACTTTAAGGTCCATAATGCACTAGTCTAATGTTCACAGTGCAATACTCAAATGTCTCTTTCTGTACAAGGATCAATGCAATGCCTTAACCAAGTACCTGTGCAATACTAAAGTCTCATGCAAATAAGTGTTCACTTCGAAAAGTGTTAAAATGTGATGTTAAGTTGTCTATCTCGCCTTCATTCTTGCTGGATGGGTTCGGAGCCGACCTCGGCTCCGACTCGGCCACTCTAAAAGCTCGAGAGTTGGTTCCACCGGCTCGAGGCTCCCCTTATATCCCACAATGCTAGGCGAGAGTTACCTCAGATCTCGTTTGCCGCTACAGCTTCGAGGTTGGTTGCTTCTACCGGTTCCTGGTGAGTGTTAGCTTTTTATACAAAAGTTACTCTTTTTTTCCCCTTTTAACTTTAATTCTTCCCAAATTAGTGTAGGATATAGTTCTTTATCCCCGACCCTATTTTTCCCCGTTTTCTTATTAAAAGAACCGTTGGTTCTTCCCTTGGGACTTTGGCCTTCCCTTCCCTAGGGTGTGTTTGTGTAGTTACTTTACTTTTTTGTGCTTAACTACTAGTATTTTTACTAAAATTGTTAATTATTTTTAGTATTAATAATTTTTCTGACAGGGTATAACTGTGTGTTTGGTGTGTGTTAGTGTACACCTGTCAGTTAGGATAATGTCAAAGGAAGCAAAGGTCTCTGGATTCAAGAAGTGTGATGCGTGCTGTCAGAAAATGTCTCTGACAGACGCTCACACTTCTTGTGTCTATTGTCTGGGGCCTTTGCACCTGCAGGACTCCTGTGCTGTGTGCCATGGCTTCAGCCCCAGGGTCCTGCAGGAGAGAAAAAACAAGTTAATTCTGAGAGGCTTGTTAAAACCAGAGGATTCCCTGTCAGTTTCAACAGGGAAGCCCTCTAAGGCATCGAGGTCTTCGGCTCCGGCTTCTGAGCCGAGACCTCAGGTTGTTCAACCTTTGCCTTTATCGGCTCGGCTGGAGCCGATAAGACTCAGTCCACAGTTTCTGTGGCTTCCGGCTCGGCGGGCCGAGGTTATCAAATACCCGTGTCGGCTCCGACAAGATCTTGAGCCGACAACCAGAAAGAGGTCTAGGTCACCTTCTCTTGGCTCCGTTCATTCGGCTCCAGGATCTCCCCTGCTGTCTGAACGGAGCCAAAGGTCTCATTCCTCTAGGTCATCGAGGCTTTCCGATCATGACCTTCAGAGGGTGGTGAGTCGACTACTTAAGTCCGAGGCACTAGCCCAGATGCTTCAGAGCCCGACTCATCAGTCGGTGCCTGCCCCAGTCCATCAACTCTTTCCTCCTTGACTCTTTTGAGTTCGGGCCGTGTCGGAACCGAGACTGTGGTCACTTCGGAGCCGAGACAATTGTCTTCGGCTCCGTCGTCGGCTCCGTTTTCTTCCGTGGAGGAATCTCGGCGCTGGACCTCCCTCGTCGGCTCCGAGGGGGTGAGTGGCATCGGACCCTTGTCCGACCCCCCTCTCCCTCTCGGTGCTTCGGCGCTGGTGAGTTCGGCTCCGACATCGGCCTCGGAGCCATCACTGTCGGTGCCGAGGGGGGTCCTTAGCTCCTCGGAGCGGGGACCTCTGGCTCTGCCTGACAGGGGTGCTTTCGAGGTCATGCGGAGTGTGTTAGAGCCTGGCTCTACTCCACAGTCGGCTCCGTCAGCCCCTCCCTCTATGCTGCCTCAGGGTAAGTCGACTCACTCCCTCATCCCGGACCGCAGAGAGCCAGCTCCTCAGGAGCCCCTTTGGGATTTCATCCTCTTCCGAGGCCTCTCCTGATTTGGCAGAAGAGCCCCCTCGGAAGAGGAAGTGCAAGAGGAAGCACATTGACTCACCTGAGTCTATCACGTCGGACACAGATCTGGATGATTCTGAGGGTTCCCCCCGTTCCCCTTCTGAAGATGTCTCATTTGCAGACATTCTGGAGATCCTTAAACAGGGGAAATTGGCCAGCCCTCAACCCTTCGGAGGACGAATCTGTGTATCTTGAGGCGTTTGGCTCTCGTCCTTCCACCTTCTGGGTGTCCCCCCCCTTCGACCCCCTCATGCAGGTGGTTGCTAAGAAGGCATGGACGGCTCCTGATTCAGTGGACCCCACTCCCAGGAGACCCTCCAAATTCATCACAGCTCCATCAGACAAGCAATTTTTATCAAAAGGAGTTTCTGTGGATGCTATGGTGGTAGCTGCCGCCACAAAGAAGGAACTGGCTGATCCTTCAGTGCCTGTCCATCCACCTAACAAGGAATCTAGGTCCATGGATAGGTACGGGAAGCGGATGTTCTCCTCAGCGACATTTACCATGCGTTAAGCTGAATTACCTGTGCCATTTCACTCGTCTTCAAAGGGACTTGATCAAGGAAGCGAGTGAAATGTTGAAGGACCCTACAGCTGCGGGTTTCCAAGAGAAAATGAACACGCACCTGGCTATCCTTAATTCCATTTCCAACTCCTCCATGCGCCTCCTCTCTTATGCGGCCGATGGAGCGAGCAGAGCCGCAGGAACAGGGGTAGCCTTACGTAGGCACGCCTGGATGCGGCTATGCAACTTTGCGGAAACTTTCAAGACTTCTTTCACGAACTCCCCTTTTGATGGATCATCTCTTTTTGGTCCTCAAGTGAAAGAAACCCTGACTAGGTGCGAGACTGATGGCAAGACCCTTTCTGCCGTCGGAGTCCATTTTTCGACTCCTTCTAGGCCTTACCCCAAAGGCCAGAAGGGTGGAAAGATGTGGTTCCGTAAACAATCTCAAGGGACTTCGCCTGACGCACAGAGTCGTTTTCCTACCAGAGGCAGAGGTGGGAATAACAATGGTAGACGTCGCCCTAGGGGCAGGGGGGGTCCGCAGAACCAGGGCAATCGGGAAGCCTTTCCTGACAAGCCCTTTCAGCATCCCTGAGGTGTTGCCCGACTGCCCATCTTCGGAGGCAGTCGGAAGATTGTCACTGTACCCAGAAGCCTGGCTATCCCTGACTCAAGACAAATGGGTACAGTCCATCATTTCCGAAGGTTATTCTATCCCCTTTCTTCGTTTTCCAAATCAGTCAAAAAAATCCCTTCCAGATGTTCCACCCGCTCAAAGGGATATAGCAGCTTTGGAAATTTCAAAACTGCTTGCAAAAAGAGCAATTCAGCCAGTGTCAGCAGACCAACAAGGATCCGGAATCTACTCAAGGTTCTTTTTAGTTCCAAAGAAAACAGGGGACTGGAGACCAATTTTGGATCTCAGTATCTTGAACAGATCAGTCAAGAAAACAAGATTTCGGATGGTCACGCTGCAATCCATTCTTCCCCTATTGGGAAAAGGAAACTGGATGTGCTCTATAGACCTTCAGGATGCGTACTATCACATAAAAATGAACAGACGCTCCAGAAGATTCCTCCGCTTCAGGCTGGGAACCAGTCATTTTCAATTCAGGGCCCTGCCCTTTGGTCTCACCACTGCCCCGGTGTTTACCAAATGCATGGCAGTGGTAGCTTCTCACCTGAGACGACAAGGATTCCAGGTGTTTCCATATTTGGACGACTGGCTTCTCACAGCTCCCACCAAGCATCTCCTTCTAATGGCCAGAGATTATACTTTTCGCGTTTGTCAAAACTGGGTATTTCAATAAATTGCGAAAAGTCTGTTTTGTCGCCTTGTCGTACTATTACCTACATAGGCTAAATTTAGATACTATAAACATGTCTGCAACGCTAACGAACCAAAGGATATCAGACATTCAAAATTGGTGTCACTTCTTCTCAACAACAACAGAGCCAAAGCCAGGTTAGTTCTAAAGGTGTTGGGAATCATGGCAGTGGCCATACCTCTCCTCCCATTGGCCAGATACCACATGCGGATCCTTCAGTGGATGCTTTTTCTCAATGGTCATACCAGGAACTTCCAATGTCTCACACCATTATGATCACGCAAGCGTGCAAAAGCATCTCATGTGGTGGATGTCTTCCCCCCAGCTCCTGTTGGGAAGACCATTTGTTCCACCTCCTCCGGTTGCTACTCTGACAACGGATGCCTCCCTGATCGGGTGGGGGGGGCATTATCAGGGCAGGACAGTCCAGGGCACATGGCAACCAAAGCGAATGCCACTTGCACATAAATGTTCTGGAGATGAGAGCAGTGCTTTTAGCGTTGCAAGCCCTTCAAGACTCTCTTCCCTTGGGAACGATTGCAATCCAGACAGACAATATGTCTGTAGTGTGGTACATCAACAAACAAGGGGGAACCAGATCATACCCCCTGTGTCGAGAAGCACTCAGACTGTGGCAATGGGCGATTTCTTCTCAGCGTTTTCTGATAGCAACGCACATCCCGGGAAGTCCAATCACATTGCGGACAAGTTGAGCAGAGCTATACTCATGCCTCACGAGTGGTCTCTGAAAGACTCTGTAGTGAGAGAGATATTTCTCAAGTGGGGTCAGCCTTGCTGCGATCTTTTTGCTACTCCCCAAAACAGCAAGTGCAGAGAATACTTCACTCTATTCCCTTTACCAGGCCAACCCAGCAGGGACGCTCTAGTCCAAGTTTGGCCCCGGGGACTTCTGTATGCATTTCCTCCTTTCCCACTGATCTCTCAAGTAATACAGAAAGCTATCGCTCAGAAGGCCTCATTGATCCTCATTGCTCCTTACTGGCCTCGACAAGTGTGGTTCCCCTTTCTACATCGATTTCTTTTGGAGCGACCGTGGAATCTGGACCTAGTTCCAGATCTTTTGATCCATCAGTCGGGTCAGTTTCATCGCTCCCTCCCCTCTCTGAACCTCACTGCTTGGTTCCTCCAGTTCCAACCGTAGCCAGGCTTCCTCAATTATCTCACTCTGTTAGAGATATATTGATAGCTTCCCATAAATCTTCCACTCGAAAGATTTATTTGAGTAAGTGGAAACGCTTCTCATATTGGGCACAAGGAAAGGACATAGATCCTTTCACCGCTTCCATCCAACTAGTCCTTGATTTTCTAGCTGAACTCTTCCATGCAGGTTCATCTCCATCTACTCTTAAGGTTCAATTGGCAGCTATTTCTAATTTCCATGTGGGTATTTCTGAATCTGCCCTAATGTCCCACAAACTCTGCAAAGCCTTTTTGAAAGGAGTTTTTCTTCTCAGACCTCCTATAAGAAATCCTCCTTCTCCTTGGGACCTAAATTTAGTTCTTGCTTCTTTGATTCTTTCCCCTTTCGAACCTGCAGCTTCATGTTCCTTGAAGTTATTATCATGGAAAACTCTCTTTCTGGTGGCTATCACATCAGCTAGAAGAATTTCAGAACTTCAAGCACTCAGTTGTCGTTCTCCTTATCTTTTGTTCCATAAGGACAGAGTTTCCTTACGAACTAACCCGTCCTTTTTGCCTAAGGTGGTTTCAACATCAAATCTAAACCAAAGCATTGACCTCCCTGTCTTTTCCCAGAGTATTCAAATAGGTCTGAACAAAAATTACACTGCCTGGATGTTCATCGTCAATTAAGGTACTACTTGGACAGGACGAAACAATTCAGAAAATCTGATCAGCTGTTTGTCTCCTATGCGGAAAGCAGAAAGGGACTTCCAGTTTCAAAGGTATCATTATCCAGATGGCTAACATCTTTGATTTCCCTGGTATATGAGATTAGACAACAAAAATTGCCTAATAAACCTAAAGCCCATTCCACCAGAGCTTTGGCTACTTCTTTAGCCTTCCAAGACAGACTGCCTATTGACACCATTTGTGCAGCGGCTACTTGGGCTACTCCTCACACTTTTATTTCTCATTATAAGTTGGATTTAGCTTCTAGGCATAGAGCTAACTTTGGTTCCACTGTTCTCAGGAGTCTGTTCCGTTAGGCCACCCGGGACAAGGTGCTAGGGCCGGTCCCATCCAGCAAGAATGAAGGCGAGATAGACAACTTAACATATAGAAGTTATGTTCTTACCATAACGTTCCATGTTAGTTGTCTTCTTCTCGCCTTCTTCTTCGTCCCACCCTCCTTCCCGCTGGCCTGGACAGACCTAGAGGAGTTGTGATCGTGACCTCTCTTTCTACCACCTCTTTCTTAGGCATATGCTGTTGTGCATATTTCCTGGATCAGGATGTAGGTCACCCTTCTTCTTCCTGTTATTAGAGGTGGACTCTGTTTTAGAATGATTCTGTTACTATTATAAGCTGGGGTTAGCTTACAAACGAGATCTGAGGTAACTCTCGCCTAGCATTGTGGGATATAAGGGGAGCCTCGAGCCGGTGGAACCAACTCTCGAGCTTTTAGAGTGGCCGAGTCGGAGCCGAGGTCGGCTCCGAACCCATCCAGCAAGAAGAAGGCGAGAAGAAGACAACTAACATGGAACGTTATGGTAAGAACATAACTTCTATTTTCTAATTATGTGCAATATCAGTCTGTCTACCTGCATGTCCATGATGATGTAATGTTATATGTGTAAATGTCTGTGAAAATAGTCTATATGTTGTCTGCACATTGAGTCCAGAGACATGGAATTTCATTCAGTTTTTCCACTTGTGTGATTTTTGAATGACAATAAAGTTTACTTTTACTTTGAACTTGACTTTGACTGATGAAGTAGCTAATACCATCTTTGCACTTAGAGACAGTAATCCACATCCTGATAAAGTCTCAACTAGCTATTGTAATGTTATTTACCTTGTGCTAACAAATGGGCAGCAGACTTGCCTGAAGTGGGTGCCTAATTTCACTGCAAGATTACTTGTGCTTCCAAAACTGTTTATGGTTTGCAGGCCTTTTGGGATATTCTGTGGATGCTGATTGTTGTTGAGTGTTTAGTTAAAATTTTGATTGTCACCTACTGTGTCCTTCACAGCTATGTTCTGTCTACCTAAAGGGGCATATGATACCATATATCCTGATAAAGCATCTTAGATCTTTGTCTGAGGACCTGCTGCATGTTACATTGACTCATTAAGAAATCTCAGACAGGCTGCCTTTTTTCTGCCTTTCTCCAGTCATGTTATGACAGTTACATTTTCTGATTTGGTTGAGCAATTCCAAGAGCACCTTTAGAAGATTCCTAACATGCTACCTGGACCCCGGGGAGCTACTGCATAGAGCACTTAATGTTTGATTTATTTATTTGTGATTTTATATCTATTGCTAAATCCTGCAGCAGTGATTTTATTTAGATATTCCATTATTTACTATGGATTTTCTTAAACAATATTTAGAACTGTAAGTATTAAAGTACCTAAAGGAGTTACATGCCAAACAATTGAGTCTTTGTATATATAAATTAACAGTTAGCAACCCACAATGAAGTTGAACATCTTGAAAAATCTATAGAAAAAGGAAAGTATTTGAAAGGAAAATGAATAGTTTTCCTCCAAAAATGTAAGTCTGGATCAATGGGGCTTTTTTGATGTTGCCACAATGCAGGCAGCAGTAAACAATGGTCTAATTTTGTATCTCAGAGTCAGATCATTCTTTTTTCAGCAGCTGACGATCTTATTTATTTAAATGTAAGCAAGTTGATGTCATCTTTGGATCTACTGCTCTTCCAAGTGTTTCACTGCTTTAACAGAGAGATGCAACAGTGAGAGCAACCCTGATACAGGATGCTTTGGTTCTGTCTTTATAAATGTGCTAGAATATTGGAAATTATTATGCAAATCTAAATATCCACATATCCAATCCATCTAGAAAAGCCTATGTTTTGGTTGATAAAGATTTTTTTTTCTTTTTTAGGGTTAGCTTAAGAGTTTGATATTGGTTGTTTCATTGTAAGAGCATTCAAGTATCTGACCTTGTATACCTGTAAATGTCCATGAGCTGAACATCTGAGGTGCCATCAGATGGTCGGTCAGCTGTAGTACAGACTTCCAAGGCTCATTCACTAATTTTCTGGCACTGAAGAATCAGGCATCCAATCCCACTTTAATGCAGATTCACACTTCCAAGGGCTAGATTTTGACCTCTGGATTTTGGTGGATGTTTTTTTCAATATGGCTTTGCAACATTTACTAGGAAACAGATCTGAGCCTTTGACACTTTAGGCTAAAACCTCTTTCTCTAACTTGTGCAAAAACTGCAAAATGGCCCATTTGCCTACTTCGTCTTCAGGGTCTGAGGATGAAATGGAATCCTCAGCTCATGAAGACTAGGTTGTATCCCTGTTTAATTTTGACACAGTTATTTTATTTTATTTATTTATTTGAAGTTGGTTTACCAGGATGGTCCATTGGGCCAAAATAACCCGTTTTCAATGGAGTCCTGGGGAGAAAAGCTCCAGGAAACTAACAAACTAGGTACAAACAATAGAATGATAATAAAAATAAAATAAAATTGTACAATTGTAAAAACAACACACATTAAATTCAAAATTCAGGACATATTCAAACAGTACAATCTAGTGAAAGTGAGGATACTATACACATATAGAGTAGTTAATTTGATAAGGAGCATATGCTTTATAAGGTACAGTCAGGTAACATGAGTGGAAAATAAGAAGTAAATACCATATATTTATGAGGGATGGGAGCAAGAGCATTCCCAATGGGACCTTAGATACATATGTAGAGATTTTTTGAACATGTAGTGATTGGGAGTACTACGAATGGATGGTGGGAGTGAGTTCCAGAGGTGGGCAAGGTTAAATGATAGTAAGTTTTTACCTGGGGGACGATTTGGTTTATGTACTTCTAGTAGGTTTTGATTATTTGACCTTAAAACTCTATCTGGTAGGTACATTTTGAAGGCAGAAGACAGGGAGGGACAGAGAGATGGGTTGAGAATGAGCTTGTGAGCTAAGGTTAGCTGAGTATAGTTGAGTTGATTAGGAAGTTCAAGCCAATTTAGTTTTTGGAGAGGAACAGTGGTGAGTGGAGGACCTATGACCGTTTGCGAACTTAGCGATTTTGTTATAGCAAGAGGAAAGTTGTTTTTTAGAGAGGACTGAAGATTGGTTAGCAGAGGGGCTCCGTAGAGAAGGGAGGGGATAAGAAAGGAAGAAGAGAGTGATTTTAGAGGGGCTTGTGAGGTACTGATTCTGGCGATAGAGCATGCCTATTTTTTGATGGGTTTTTTTGATATTTAGTTGTAGATGTGAGTTGAAATTAAGCTGGTTGTCAATTTGGACACCAAGTAACTTGGTTTCAGACACCAGTTCCAGGGGTGAATTATTTTCACTGGTGATTGAGAATGTATTGAAATTGAATGGAGTATTTTTTGAGGGGGTAAATACCATAAGTTTAGTTTTGGAGGCATTAAGAGCCAGGTGGTTTGTTTTCATCCAATGTTCAGTGATTGAGAAAGCTTCTTGAGTAAGCTTTTGGAGCATAGAGGGAGATGTGGCAGAGCAGATAATGGTAGAATCATCTGCATATTGGATGATGCTAGAGAATGGAATGGCTTTGTAGAAATCATTTATAAATATATTGAAAAGAAGGGGACCGAGAATGGAGCCTTGTGGAACTCCGGTGGGGGTGCTAAGAAAAGAGGAAGTGGCCTTTTTCCATTTTACAGCTTGGAATCTATTTGATAGATAGCTGGAGAACCAGTTCACGGAGGAGGGGGAGAGATTCAGTTTTGAAAGTTTAGTTAAGAGTAGGCTGTGTGAGATAGTGTCAAAGGCCTTAGAGAGGTCAAGTAGTAGGGTGGAGACAATTTGGCCAGAGTCACGTGCTTTATTGACAATCTCAAGATAGGAAAGGAGGGCTGTCATAGTGCTATGATTGGGCCTAAAACCGTGTTGAGTGGGGGTTAGAAGGTTGTTATCTAAGAGATGAGGTAAGAGTTGAAGTTGGACACACTTTTCTAGGAGTTTAGAAATGGGGGACAGGATAGCAATGGGATGGAAGTTGTTGACGTTACAGTTATTACCACCTTTGTGCAGCGGAATGATGAAAGCTTGTTTCCAGAGTTGGGGCACTGTACATTCTTGGATGGAACGGTTGATTAGTATGCTTAAAGGATAGGCAATTGCTTCAGCAGCTATACTAAGAAAGTGAGAGGGAATATTATCAGGTGCATTAGTGCATGGCTTTAATTTCTGAAGGAGTTTTTTTATCGTAGAAGTGGGTATGGGTTTTAGTGAAAATAAAACTGAGTGGGGAGAGAGAGAAGTAGAGGATGGTAAGGAAGAGGTTGAAGTTGGAGTAGGAGGAGAGGTGGAGGATAGACAGTGAGTGGATGGGAGTGAGGAAGGAGTGGTAGAGTAGGGTGGAATGTTAGTAGGAGAGGGTCGGGGTATTTTAGGTGGTGTGGTGGGGCTGAAGAATGAGGAAGTTAGTTTGCTAATAGATTCAATGAAAAAGGAGTTGAATTGAGTAGCTAAGTCTAAATCTGGGGCATTAGGGTCTGGGGTAGGGGTTTGTGGCTTACTGGGATTAAGGAGGGTAGAAATTCCTTTCCAAAACTTTTGAGGATTTGTTTTATTATTGTGTTGGAGTGTAAAGAAGTATTTTTGTTTATCAGAGATGATAGACTTTTTTACTTTATTTCAAAGAGTTTTGTACTCAATATGATGTTTGGGGGTCTTGTTTTTCTGATGTAGTCTCCAGGCTTTATCTCTAAGGCGCATGGTTGATAGTGTGTTTTTGGTAAGCCAGGGGACAGAATTAGCTTTTATTCTTTTTGTCCTCAGAGGGGCTTGGGCGTCTAATATTTCTAGGAATATTGAGTTAAAGTGAGCAACTGCGTCTTCTAGGGAGAGTGTTCTTAGGTTGTTCCAGTTAACTGCTTTTAGGGAATTTAAAAAGGTTGTTGGGTTGAATTTTTTGTGGTTATGGGTAGAAATATAATTGTGGGTGCGGTATAAGGTACTGGGGAGTCGATAGGTGAAAGTGGGCATGTGATCGCTTAAAGGATCGGAAAGGGTACCACTGTCTGAGAAATAATGGGGGTGTGACACTAGAATCCAATCTAGTATACTGCCACAAGAGCTGTTTTTAGAAGGGTGTGTAACAGTGTTGATTAGCTGGGAAAAGTTATATAGGTTGATGTTAAGGGGGGTAGTTGGAGACTGGATGCAGGCCCAATTAATATTTACATCTCCTAGGATTATGGTTTCATTGTTGATGTTGTTAGAGAGCCAGGAGAGGATATCTTCAAGAGTGGAGATATTGTCTCCTGGGGAATGTAGAGGGATGCTAGACATATGTGTTTATGCTTATTAACTTGTAGGAGAGTTAGAAGTAATTCGGCGTTGTTAAATTGTGGAACAGGTTTGTCATAAGGAGTAATTAGTAAGGCAGATGAAAATAGGAGAGCTACTCCGCCTCCTTTTTTGTGGGTCCTGTCTTTTCTGAAGATAGAGTAGTTAGGTGGAACTATTTCAGAGTCTTTTATAGAGGGTTTTAGCCATGTTTCTGTGATAGATAGGATGTCAGGTTTGTTGTGCATGAGCCAGGCATGGAGGGTTGTGACTTTGTTGACTATGCTTTGGGAGTTTAAAGAAGTGAATAATATAGGTTTGTGTGTGGAGGTGGAGGGGCCTGGGTTGGGATGGATATCGCCTGATAAGAGAGTGAGGATCAGATGAGTGATTGGATTAGTGAGGTAGTTTAGCAGTTTGATAAAAGGATTGTGTTTTATTGTGATAGTAAAAGGGTTCATATTTGCTATGGGAGTGGAGAGTTTTTGAGAGCTGAATAGTTTGTATGAGAAGGATAGAAGATGGTTTGTAGGGTATAGATGGGGAGAAATAGTTGAGTGTGAAAGAGTGAGAGGGCAGTTAAGATGGTTAGTTATGTGATAGCATTGTGATAGCAGTTATGCTTGATAATGCAACATTTAAACAGGATTGTAAAGCTGATTCTTCAAATAAGGAGCAGAAGATGAAGAGGATTGATTAGCTAGTGCTCAAGGATCCTAAGATTATACCAGTACTGGTAGCAATTTCATGATTTCAAGATGTGTTTCAAACTTTGTCTCTGAAATCAGATTCTGAACCACCTGCTCCTAGAACATCTAATAATATTATGTATATGAGGATCACTGTAACATTTAAGTCATATAAGTTGGTTTTACTCAACTTCTGTTTTCATTTTCAGTACTCACACTGAAAATAATCTAGATGGAACAAGCCCGTTGAAGGTTCAAGGAGACAAAAAAATAAACAGAAAGCACTTTTTCAGTGAAGCAGCTTCTCTGTACCTTTTACTTCTACAACTTAAGAGAAAACATTTAGTCCCAAATCTTGGAATAATTACCTATGCACAAATAGAAAGCATACTGACACTGATTCCCTGGAGAAACTATGTTTGAGGAGTTGTAGCCTGGGGAATTAAACTGAATGAGTTGAAACCTCATCTACTTCCCTCTCACTCATGACTGTGAAAGCCTCTATTCTCCTATGATTTGTTTAGAATTTTTGCTAGTGACTGTTGCCTGTAAGGACCACCACAGTTTTCAGGTCTTCTGAAGATTATAGCAGGAGGCTTAAGATTTCAATGTAAGTACAATTACATGTTGTTCATCAGTCTCTTGATTTCTTCTCACCAACTGAGATGCCACTGGTCCTTCAGTTCAGGGTCTTTTTGAAATTATGAGGACTGAAATGCAAGGCCTCATAATTGCCTAAAGTTTCTTCTCAGCTATCATACCTAATCATCCCTCTGCCACTTCCATTTTTTCCTGTCTTTGTTTCTTGGCAACTAATTCATATCTTTACTTTCTCTGAGTAAAAATTAAAAAAAGGAAAAAAAATGGAAAGTGAAAAAAAAAAGAATAAATGCACACAAGTTTGTGATCTCAAAAATATGAATGTTATATATAAATTTTATATATATATATATATATATATATATATATATATATATATATATATATATATATTTGCAATTTGCTGAACAAGTGTATGTTAATTTAATTTTGCTTAACTTTCTACTTTCCAGGCAAGGTAGAATCTTTAAAAGGCTCAAAGATTTCAGTATTCTACCCCAAAATTAATTAATCAATTAATTAACTAATTAATTAATCAAGTGAATAAATAAAATGGTTTTCTAAATAGTATTTACCCCTTACGCTGAGTTACAGTGACCTTGGATTTGATATATTTAGGGGCAGGGACTATGGGGACAAAGCCTTCAAAAGGAGCAAAAACAATATAGTTTAAAAATCACAATTTGTGAAAATGTGTGGCTGATAATTCTTATCTTCATAATTTCAATAGGTTGCCGTTGATTCACACTAGAAAAAAAAGAACTATCTCTTTCGACCTTTCATAGACCTTTATTTCAAAGGAGTGCAGTATTCAAGTTATCTTTTATCATAAAAAAAACAGGACTCTCCATATACATGTTATTAGAAGTGTTATGTCTTCTTCTCAGCCTAGATAAATAAATAAATGCAATTTTGTGGCAGCTGTGTTACAAGTAAAGACTACCATACTCAATGCTCTGCTTAGGGCCAGAATGTAAGCTTGAAGCTTATGACAATTGTCGTATGTTTAATAAAGATTCAAGACTGTAGCATCCAAAAAATTTCTCTTTTCATACTTTACTTAAAAAAAATTGTGAAATCTATAAAGAATGACTAAAAAAAGTTCCTAGCAAAGGAAGTGAATAGAAATGGAAGCAATAATAGTAAACAAGACAGGAAAGATTAAGGAAGTCAGTAAAAAGTGAGAATACTAGGGTTCTTCAACTTTTGAGAAAAGTAAGAAGAGAAATTCTTCATATAGCTCTACATGAGGTGGCATTACGTCCACTTTGATGGCTCATGAAAACAACAAACAAAAGCTGACCTCATAGCAATCATCAACTCTTGTGCTTCAGCCATTCAAAGTTAGTCAGACAGCTCCAATGGCCAGCATCAGAGCCATCTAGAATAATTGGGGAAATTAAACATTTTCTGATTCTGAATACATCCTAATGGAGAAGTGTGCTTTAATTTCAGCTAAAAAGGATTTAACTCACTACGAACTTTCTGCCAGCATTCCAGCAATAACTGCTCACATTTGGTTCCAAACTGTTTTGACAGGAATCTTTAATTTGTTCTTGGGACAATGGGAATGCAGACAGAACCTGCAGTGTTCATTTCCAGACCAGTGTGCATCTGTATTTAAAACAAAGTTGACAATATTTACTGGTCCTGACACAAGTTTATGAACAGTGAAATAAATGTAGTATTGTATGGCTCACAAATCTGATCGTTTATTAAATCTTTCTTCTTGGTGTCTTATTTGACAATAATTTAAAATATGACAAACACATCACTCAAGCCATTAAGAAAACTCACCAAAAGCTGGGCTTCCTCTACTGAAACAAACTCTTTCTAACTGACATATCTTCATCTAGGAATTCTTTAGCAACATCTTACCTTTTCCTTTCACTTCTCTGTGCAGCACCCATCCTGACTGATCTTCACTCATCCTTAAAAAATAAACTAGAGGTTTGCTACAATAAAATAATTAAGTTTGCATCCAGTTTAACAGACCATTCATACCACTACCTAGTACTAAAGCACCTACACTGGCTTGAACTGCCTAATTACCTTACCTACTCACAATTGCTTAGTGCCCACAAAATAATACACAAACCAGACACCTGCCCATCACTACAAAACATCTTCAAACACTATTCACCTCCTAGGAATCACTACTCACAGAACAAATATCTTCTGACCAGAACCAAGTCTCACAACAATGCAAATGACTCACTTTACTCAGCCTGTATTGCTAAGCAGTGGAACTCCATCCTACCCACCCTAAAATAAGACAACAATACCTCAGGTTTCAAGCACAACCTAGTACAATACTTAGAAAAAAACAACACCAGCTACCTGTAAAGATGTGGCTCTGAGAAAAGAAGAGTCAAATGAGGGAAAAGAAGCTGAGCCAAATCACCATGGCTGGATGAATTCCACTTTAATAATAAAAAACTCCGAAGAAGTAAGCACCTTCATGATCACACTTACCGCTTCATTAGACTAAAACACATTCAAAAGTGCACTTGTTTTTAAGCACATCCTTCAATTAATCACCAATTAATCACTTATACAATTAAATATCTTATTAAATATCTACCAAATTCTAAAAGAGTCTAAAAATATACTCATACACTATGAAATACATAATAAAATACATAGAAAACTATGCTAATGTCTCAAAGTCCTGGCTTTAAGGAAGGGTTTCAAAGAAACTGCTTAATTAATGTCAGGTAATATATGCGCATTCATTCTAAGGATCCACCTCTGCTCTGCAACCTCCATGCAATTTTTAATGTCACCACCCCTGACTCCTTGCTGCAAAGTCTCTAATACTAAAAACTTAAAAGAATGTGAGTCATCTTTACCCTCTATGTGCTTAAATAAAGCACTTGTCTCCTTCCTATTAGAGATGTCCCTGTAGTGCTCCTGTATGCGTTCTTTAAGCATACGATTCATTTTTCCTACATAGTAGGCATTACATACTGTGCAAAATGCAAAATACACTATGTTTTTAGTTCTATAATCAGCATAGTGTATGGCCTGTAATTCAAAATGTAAATCTGGATGGATATAAGTCATACAGGAATGTACATGCCTGCAGGCAGAAATATTCCTACAAGCATAAGTACCCTTCCTCTGTGAGATATTCAATCCACGATTCCTTGTCCCATAACATAATTGGTGTTTTAGGGACTTCTTGTTCTTAAAGGCAAATTTAGGTGCGTTGTCCAGGAAACTATCCAAGTCTCCTATAGTTATCAAGATGTTCCAACTGTGTTTAAAGACATCACAAAATATACCGATGCCACTACTATATGTAAGGGGAAACTTAAGTTTATTGTCACCCCTATTGCTCACATGCAACCTATCATTTGTTCTCTCAGAGAAAGAAGCTCTACCTCTACAGGTTCTTTCCTTACTCAGATCTAATACATGTTTGTCAAACATATTCTTAGGATACCCTCTCTCTAAAAAATCCCTTTCTAGGTTATCCAATGCTAACCCAAGCTGTAATTCATCATTATGCAATCTCATTAATCTGAATATTTGTCCTTTCACCACATTATCACCAATAAAGTTCAGATGCATTCTGCCCCTATGCAATAAAGCATTCCTTCTAGTGGGTTTCCTATAAATACTTGTTCGGATTCCCAGGCTCTCAAATTTTTTCAGTTTAACATCTAGGAAATGTATTTCTTCTGATGAAGGGATGGTGCCCTGTAGGTATTCAATGAACAAATCTAATTCCCCTTGCGTACCCCCCCCACAGAAAAAAAACATATCATCCATAAACTGGGTATACCAGATCAAGTTCTTCTTAAACTCATCCTTTTCCAAAAATGAGTTACACTCTCATTCGACTAATGCAAGACTGGCGTAGCCATTGGCACAAGGAGTGCCCATAGCCACACCAATCTTCTGTAGGTAAAAATCATCAAACCAAATAAATCATTCTCTAGGATGATATCTAATAGTAAGCATAGCAGGTTGATTTTATCATTGGTATAGAAATGTTTGGAGTTCAGTAAGCTTCTAATGCTTTCGATCCCCCATGTATTAGGAATAACCGTAAATAATGAAACAATATCCACTGTCACAAAAAAATATTGACCCATAATACTCTTAGTTTTATGGTAAAGCATTTCTAAGAACATGCTTGTATTCTTCAACACACAATTACGTCTCAAGCACTGGATGTAAACACTTTTCCACATAAATAGGCAAGGGCTCAGTTGTCCAGCCTTTACTAAAGACAATGGGTCTCATGGGGGGGGATTCTCAAGTTCTTATGTACTTTAGGCAGCACGTAAATAATGGGATATAATGGTGTCTCCGCAGTAAAGTATTTAAACAATTCTTCCGATATCATCTCTCCAATCAAGAGGTCAAAAATCATAACAGAAACCCTATCTGCTATTCCCTTAACTTGCATACAAGTTATTGTCTGTTAAGTACCCTATTCATTTAATAACAGTTGCATCTGTGTAATGTACAAATCTTTATTGAGCACGGCCACTCCTCCACGTTTATTAGCAGGTCTTATCTCAATTGATTGTAAACACTTAAATTCATACAATGCATTACTTTCAGCTTTGCTCAAATTATAATTACATAGAGTCCCTTCATCAAAAATATTTCTGATTTCATGATCACAAACCGAGACAAACAGATCAACAACAGGATACATTTTCGGCACAAAGGTACTAGGTTTAGTAAACATTAAATTAGCACCGTCAGTGGTTTTAAAAATTGTCTTCAGAGTCAAAGTCCTTGCACACAATCTCAGTTCTTGTAAGATATCTGCTAAATCAGCCTTCTGTGTCAGAATGAATGATAACCCCTTTCTCAAAACAGACAACTGCGCTTCAGTCAAGCGTATGCCTGAAATATTCAAAACCAAACATTTGAAGTCTTGCTCCATGGGAGCCTCTGTTGTAGCCCCGAGGCATCCTGCTTGTCTGGGGCTTTGCTTCTCCATCCTCAGCTCCTCGACCTCTCCTTGATGGGCAATGGCTCTTGTAGATGGAACAGCATTATTTTTGTCCCTTTCTGCTGTCCCACCTCTTCGGGAAAAGAATTAACTGATGTCATCTGGTTGAGTTTACTGCCTCTGTTATCTGTAGCATTACTCGCTTCTTGTGTACTTTTCATAGCGTTTTGCACCAGTTCCAAATACAGGTGCTTGTTCAACAGTGTTTCCGCTCACACTAAATTCCTCATCCGCCTCTCTTCTCACCACTGGTGAATGCACAGCAGGTGGTTAAATCAATCGACCTCTATTGGTCTGGGTTTGCCTTGGTCAGGCAAAGACTCTCCCACTTTGAAAGTCATTCATGACTCTGTAATTTTTTCATCTTGCCATTCTGAAGATGTTTATCATAACCAGATATTTGTTCATGCAAGGTATCTATTTTATCAAGTATAATATCAATAGAAAACATATTCTGCAGACGCATATATGACTTTTTTAAGTCTTTCATTAGCTCCTGTTCTTGTGGCAAAAAGAAATCGATTAACAAATTAATATAATCATAACTTAACTGTAGGTTCATCTGTTGCCATTTTTTAAGAAGCTCCAGATATAAATCCCCATAGGTAGGCATAGTTAAGACTCGTAAGCCTCTTGGTACAATTTTTATACCGTAATGAGGCATCAAGATGGAATCTCTGCCATTGCAGATGTTTAAACTTGTATAGTTTGTTCTCATATTCCAGTGTTGCAGCGCTTAGCATTGCTGCCTCACAGCAAGAGGTTCTCTGGTTCGATTCTCAGCTGGGGTGCCTTCTGTGTGGAGTCTGCATGTCCTCCCTGTGGTCGCGTGGGTTTCCTCCGGGTGCTCCGGTTTCCTCCCACATCCCAAAGACATGCAGTAGGTGGATTGGACACCCTTAATTGGCCCTAGGTGTGAGTGTGTGCATGTGTGTGCCTTCTGTGGAAGGTTGGGTGCCGGGCTGGCAACTCAATACCGTAAAACTCCACTGCCAATCATGAGCGGACAGATCTGCTGTGGCAACCCCTAACTGGGAAAAGCCGAAAGAAGAAGAAGTGGAAAAAGGAGTTTGTTCTCATATTTCCTAAACTGTTCTCTGAACCCTAACTGCATACTTTCATCAACATTAACATTGTCTCCTTCAGGAAAAACTGGTTGGTTGACTAATGGGTTCACTTCCACATATAGGATACGGTCCAAACTCTGTTTGTGAATGCAGTGTAGTACTGCCAGCAACAGTTGATTCCATACTCACATCTGAACCCTTAGCCATGTTCAGGACTGGTGAAACAAGCAATAAAATCCAAGAAAAAACAGCACCAGTTACCTGTAAAGATGTGGCTCTGAGCAAAGAACAGTCAAATGAGGGAAACAAATCTGAGCCAAATCACCATGGCTGGATAAAATCCACTTTAATAATAAAAAACTCCAAAGAAGTAAGTGCTTTCACGATCACACTGACCGCATCATCAGACTAAAACACATTCAAAAGTGCACTTGCTTTTAAGCACATACTTCAATCACTTATACAATTAAATATCTTATTAAATATCTACCAAAATCTAAAAGAGTCTAAAAATAGACTCATACAGTATGAAATACATAATAAAATACATAGAAAACTATGCTAATGTTTCAAAGTCCTGGCTTTAAGGAAGGGTTTCAAAGAAACCGTTTCATTAATGCCAGGTAATATATGTGCATTCAATCTAAGGATCCACCTCTGCTCTGCAACCTCCATGCGATTTGTAATGTCACCACCCCTCACTCCTTGCTGCAAAGTCTCTAATATAAAAGAATGTGAGTCACCTTTACCCTCTATGTGCTTAAATAAAGCACTTGTCTCCTTCCTATTAGAGATGTCCCTATAGTGCTCCTGTATGCATTGTTTAAGCATACAATTCATTTTTCCTATATAGTAGGCATTACATACTGTGCAAAATGCAAAACACACTATTAAAGGTGGAGGGGTGGTTGTACTCGATAAAGATTTGTACATTACACAGTTGCAACTGTTATTAAATGAGGAGGGTACTTATCAGAGAATAACTCATATGCAAGTTAAGGGAATAGAAGATAGGGTTTCTGTTATTATTTTTGACCTCTTGATTGGAGGGATGATATTGGAAGACTTGTTTAAATACTTTACTGTGGAGACACCATTATATTCCATTATATACGGGCTGCCTAAAGTACATAAGAACTTGAGAATCCCCCCATAAGACTCATTGTCTCTAGTAAAGGTTGGGCGACTGAGCCCTTGTCTATTTACGTGGAAAAGTGTTTACATCCAGTGCTTGAGACATGTAATAGTGTGTTGAAGGATACAAGCATGTTCTTAGAAATGCTTTACAATGAAGCTAAGAGTATTATAGGTTAATATTTTTTGTGACAATGGATATTGTTTCATTATTTATGGTTATCCCTAATACATGGCGTATCGAAAGCATTAGAAGCTTACTGAACTCCAAACATTTCTATACCAATGATAAAATCAACCTGATATACTTACTATTGGAAATCATCCCAGAGAATAATTTATTTGGTTTCAGGGATGATTTTTACCTACAGAAGATTAGTGTGGCTATGGGCACTCCTTGTGCCAATAGTTACGCCAATCTTGCGTTAGTTGAATGGGAGTGTAACTCATTTTTGGAAAAGGATGAGTTTAAGAAGAACTTGATCTGGTATACCCTTTTCGTGGATGATATGTTTTTTTCTGTGGGGGGGGGGTACGCAAGAGGAATTAGATTTATTCACTGAATACCTACAGGGCACCACCCCCTTTTTGAAATTTACCAGTAAAGTATCATCAGAAGAAATAGATTTCCTAGACGTCAAACTGAAAAAATCTGAGGTCCTGGGATTCCAAACAAGTATTTATAGGAACTCCACTAGAAGGAATGATTTATTGCATAGGGGCAGTATGCATCCAAAACCTACTGGTGATAATGTGGTGAAAGGACGAATACTCAGATTAATGAGATTGCATAATGATGAATTACAGCTTGGGTTAGCATTGGATAACCTAAGAAAGGATTTTTTAGAGAGAGGGTATCCCAAGAATATGTTTGACAAATATGTATTAGAGCTGTACCTGTAGAGGTAGAGCTTCTTTCTCTGAGAGAACAAATGATTGGTTGCATGTGAGTAATAGGGGTGACAATAAACTTAAGTTTCCCTTTACATATGGAAAAAAATCGCTGTTCCCAAAAAAAAAAAAAAAAATTGAAATAATACATAAAGTGGGGGTCTGAGCCCCTCACACACCCCCTACTTAAATATACAACTCCGAGATCACACTACAGTGCCAAAAATGGCAAAGTAATGGAAGTGGCCAAGCAAATTCTTTCCCTGGGAAAGAATTCACTTAAAAGCTGCTTCACTATTTTGCCTTTTCGTTGTTTTAAGTTCGAGCAAGACGCATTCGATAGAATGCGGCTTCAGTCATCTAATAGGAACCTGCTTAGCATGCAGGGGTAGCTCAATGCCAATATGTCATATTAGTTTGTTAACAGAGATCAACATCTTTTGCACAAGTGTTTAAAGAACCATTAGTTCCACAAAAACATAGTAGATTTAGAACATGGGGCCTGTCATGGTCCAAAAGGGCAAACATACATCACCACAGATGAGTCTATAAGAAACAGGATACAAACAGCTGGTTTGGATAACTAAGGAACTTAAAACCTATGACCTTTTTGGTTTGGAACCTCTGGGCTATCTCCAGCTGAGTGATATGTTTTGATAAGTACAGTCTGGAAGGGTATTATAGTTCATAATGAGGCATATAAGATGCACATACAGTGCAAGTATGGCTTTTTTGATTCTGAGTGAGATCCCCTTTATTAGTTTGATCATGTAGAAGGATTTTCTAACTACAGTAGAGACATAAGGATCAAAGGATTGGGAGCCATTTACAAGGGAACGTAGTTCTCTAATGATGGTGCTATTCTTAAGAAGTGTGTCATCTGTGGAAGATTAGGAATTAGATGTGTGCAAGATTAGAAATTATTTATTTTACCAAAGTGGACTATATTACATTTTGGCATTTAATCTGAGATCAATATCCTTACAGAAGATATTTATATAGTCCGGCCCATTCTGGATTACCTTTACATTAGTAGGCATTTGAAAACCAGCCCCTAGTCTATTGTGGTTATCAAATTTTGTTAAAAACGTGCCTGGAATATTGTGTTGCAGATCACAGAAATAAATGTCAAATAGAAGTGGAACCAGCACTGAACCATCAGGAGTCCCACGTGTGGCATTTTTACATTTGGTGGTGGTGCCTGCAACTCTTATAACATGTTTCCTCTATGACAACCAGTTGTATCCACATTGCTATATATGGATTCATCTTTAGTTTCACTAGCATGCCACCACTGGCTGCATGGGGGATAGTACTGAATGTTTTGTCCAGGTCCATGTATGCCACGTGCACCACATAACCATCATCTACACTTTGAGTTACACGTTCAGGGAAGTTTATAAGATTAAGAAAGGTAAATATTATCTTTGACAAAGCCAAATGGATGTGGATTTTGTGGCTAAAAATTATCAGTATCACTGTTTATGAGGTCAGAAGCAATATATTCTATGACTTTACAAACAAGGCTGGTAAAACTGATGGGTTTGAAATTACCAAGGTCGGAGGTTGGACTCCCTCTCTTATTTAGGGGCGTCACAATGGATGTTTTCCAGTTTTCAGGGATGTAGCCCACGGCAAGATTCATATTAAAGAGGTTTAATAGGGATTCCAGTGGTGAGTGAGGTAAAGTTTGCAATAAATCTCCTGACCAGTACATTAACTGTGGGATCATAATAAATGGCACCATTGTGAATCACTTCTGAATAATGAGTGTTGTTTCATAAAGTTCTATCACTGCTAAAGAAGGATTTACAATTCCTTTTGTCATAGGTGACTGTTTTGAGTTTATAATCAGTTCTCTGTTTTCTGACTGATGTTTTGAAATCTTTGCTAACATGTTTGTGTGCCTTGTTAAGATGAGGGGTATTCGACTACAAAGAGGTCATTTTTTTTAAATTGACCAACATTCTTTTATTGCTTTTCCAGCCATATTATACAAATTGGGCAATCCACGTGCTTGGAGCAGCCCTTTTGGTATTAAATTGATTTACAACTGTCTCGTCTTTAAACAGTAGAGTCATGCCTAATCCCAGTGTTTATACTCTTCTACTTCTGCAGTGTAAATTCAGAGTAATTAACATATTTCACATCATTACAGTTCTCTTTCCATACTTAATTACATGTATTTCACAAAGGAAAGAAACTTGACATCATTGAATAATAAACTCAAATTACCCAAGAGGCATGTCTTTTTTTTTCTTAATTTCTTTGATTTTTGTTTTGTTTCCCCTTATCTTCTAGCATAACTTGCCCTTTTTAGCCAGGCCATCTGCCCACTATCAATTTTTACCTGTTTCTCCCTTTTAAATTTGGAAACATTGCTGTACACTATCTCCACCTAAGATTTTTCTTTCTTTTTATGATTCCTCTTCTTTATTGTCCCCCGTTTCTATATCAGTTCTCCAACTTTGACATTGTTTCCTGCATCTACTCTTCTTTTCCAAATCCACCTTTTTTTTCACTTTTTTTCATTCTGTTCATTAGATGCATCACATCCTTTCCAACTGGGCTTTCTCTGATGTTCCAGTTTCCTGTTATCACCTTCTTACTTATTGTCATTCATAGCAGCAGCATTTTTGATTTTCTGGTAATCCCTCTTGATATCCTAACCGAAATAATTCAGATGTTATTTCTATGTGACATGCATTTTCTATCCTGTGTTGTATTATCTGCCTGATTTCTTCTTCATAGCCTTTTAATCCTCTGAAGCTCCAGAAAATTTGCTCCCAAGTTTCCCTGTCTCCTTCACATCTCCTGCACCTTCCTAGTGCCCCTGGAAACATCCTTGCCAATCTACTGGAAATGTAAAAATGTTTATAGAGACACTTCCATGTGAAGATTCTAAATCTTCAAGACTTTAATGCATATCCTGGAAGTTTCGAAATTTCACTCCATTCCTCCTCTGTTATGTTTCTATTAAGTTCCTTTTCCCATTGCCTTGTTTGTGCTTCTGCTTTCTCCTCTACCATGCCTCACACCCACTTCCTCCCTATTCTTGTCAGTCCTCTAGTTGGTCTCCTTTCCTGCTTCCTTATATCCATTTCTGTTTTCTAGATACTGGCCTTCCTTTGTCCATCTCTTTCTCATCCTGTCCTGACTGCTTCACAACCCCAGATGTTCCCATTCCTAAGTCTAAGCTATATTATATTATTCTGTTATTTGTTCCCACATTTTAAAATTATTTCCCACTATTAACTGAGACCAGACCCGGGATTCATGAAAGCTAAAACTCCATGCAATAACAGTGTAGCAGCTCCTGCACGCAGTTCGGCCGCTGAGCGATTCAGCAAACAGCTGATCTGACGTGCATGAGCCTGTCTACACTGTTCCTGCACGGAAGACCATGTGGCATGCTAATCACCTCATTTGCTGGTGAAAACCATCCAAATGAAGCGAATTAGTGATTCAGGGAGCTGCCAGGTCTCCATGCAGGAACAGTGTCAGTGCAGAAATGTGTTCAGTTACTAACTGAACACATTTCTGCAAAAAAGAAATTGGAGGCATGACAGCACAAATAAAAGCAAGTAATCCCACATGTAGGCATGCCAATCACCAAATATATGGTCATTGGCATGAATAAATGTTCAATTCTAATAAAAAAAATTTTTTGTAGCCGATCTCAGACATTTAAGTATAATGCAGTGGTGTGTAAACACTATTGTGGCGAAAAAAGAAAAAAAATGTGAAAACCCAAGTTTAAAGAAAATCTGCATTTTGCCATTATAATCTATGGCATGCAGAATCAAAACAATACCAGGGGACGGTAGTTGTCAAGGGGAAAGGCTCCGTGTCAGTGCAGTATCTATGGGCTAAGGCAGTGGGGTATGCAAATGAGGGGAAATTTATTGAATCACAAAATATTCTAAGTCCAAAACCTGCACCTAACTGTGTAGGAGCTAGAACAGGATCGTTTAGGCAGGAGGAGCAACTAACATGAAAAGGGTGTGTGTCATGCTTGCTGTAAGCACATTGGAGCACTGTTACCTAGGTTTGCGCTTAGCTAAGGCCACCTAAGTAAGGGGGTGTGCCTGAAGCTGTAACTTTGTTTACTCCAACTAAACATGTTTGTGCAGTGCTCACCAGGTCTTAAAAAAAAAAAAAAAAATACAGGAAATGACAACACTGTGTATATGTAAGCAAGAGGATGTGTCCAAGGCTGTATAGCCTTGTTTACCTTGCCTAAACGGGTGTGTGCGATGCACACCAGGATTTAAACCACAAAAATAAAAAAAAATGCAAGAAATGGCAAGTGGAACAAGAAAAAAAGGGAAATAGGAGAATACAGGTACTCAAATACAAGTAATGGAGCTGGCAGGTGGAATGTATCATACTCAGCCAATCACACGGGCAGCATCTGCAGCACACCACTATAAACTATGCAAACACCTTTCAGTCTGTTTTTTTCCCACAAACTCTACACCACTGGTGTACACAGACAGGGAAATTTTACCTGACAAAACTAACAATGTTAGGGGCTGCTGTCACTCTCATACATCAGTATGTGCAAGAGGCTGAGGGTGGTGAAACGGAAAATGCTGACAACCACCCCAGACTTATGAGGAGGAGGAGAAGAGTGTTCAGACCCAGGGCAACCTACTAGGGGCTAAATGATCTGGAGATAGTAGAGTGCTACAGGGTGGACAGGGACATACTGCAGCAAATTGTGAAGCTGTGCCGGCCTCATCTCACATCCAGAACAAACAGAGGGGAACCCATCCCAGTAGATACCAAGGTATGTGTAGCTCTAAGAATGCTAGCTACAGGTGCTTTCCAAAGACCAACTGGGGATATCATGGGAGTCTCAATATGCTTCTCTTCTACCATGCAGCAGACTACCCGGAAGTACTGGATGCCATAGACTGCACGCACATCCACATCAAAGCACCACCTGGTGACCAGGGTAGTGTCTACATAAACTACATAAACCACAAGGGGGTTCCACTCCATCAACTGTCAGGTCATGTGCGATGCCCAGGGCATTATCATGAATGTGTGTACTGGTTGACCTGGAAGCTATCACAACTCCCACATCTGGCATTCCTCACAGCTGTATCAGTGGTTTACCAGGTGGGGACATCCCATATGGCCATTTAGTGGGGGATACTGGCTACACATTGGAGCCATGGATGATGACACCCATCAGAGATGCACACACACATCCACACAAGAATGCCATAATGAGGCACATGCACAAACCAGGATCATTATAGAGCATGTGTTTGGGATGTTCAAGTCACAGTTCCACTGCCTTGACATATCCAGTGGAGCCTTGCATTACTCTCCAGCCACATGTGCACACATGGTCATAGTATGTGCCATGCTACACAATATGATCCTGCGGAAACAGCTGCAGCATGAACAAAATGGGGAAGGGCCATACAGCCCCCCTCCATTGCCAAAACCTCCGCATGCACAGAGTGACTCAGAGGAGGAACATCCTGAGCCTGCCCTTGCAGGCAAACAGACAGGCGCCCAGTATACCCAGGCCTTGGCAAAGTGGCAATGCATAGCACATACACTGACACTGTAGGGCCCCAGGGAGGGATCTCTCTCTGTCTGATGCGCACGCACAGCAAAATGGATGCCAAACATCACACCACCTATATCTGACCATGTATAGGCAGTATATTGCATGCATCCAACATAGTCATCTCTCAAGCACCACCCTCACAACAGCTGCAGGCACAAGGTAAGCCAGTCCCTGAAACAAAATAAACTAATGGACTGGAATTCTCTGATAGCATATCTATGGTATTGACCAAGCACGTAAAGGAATGGGGTAGCTAACTGGGATAGCAGCAGACAACTGACAGTTCTGTGGGACAGCGGGATGTGTATCCCCAGTACTGCCCTACCCAAACCATGCAGTACCACCATAGTTGACAAACACCAATGCAGTATATGGGGGCTCATAGGTCACATGCATGGATGTCAAAGTGGGGGGTCCCATGCCCACCACCAACCCCACACAGCAGGTCAGCTGTAGACCACCATACAGAAATGTCTGACAAAGGCCCCCACATGGTGACATCCATGAAATCCCCACCCACAGACCTTTACACAGTGACATCACAACAGGTCTGGCAGTGGCAGTATGGCTTTAAAAGGTAAGAAGTCTGAAACTACAAATGTCTATGCCAGAACAATCTGACCAGTGGTTGATACTGCTATGCCTGTAGTCTGAAAGATAGGGCACACCACTATGCTACATGGGAACAAAATGTTAAGCAAATATCAGCACAGTCTGTGCAGATGTGTATCATGTACAGTTGTGTCACCCCCCCCCCAGTCCCATAGAAATGCAATAACATGTTACTAAACTTAAGCAGCATCCAGCTGTCACCCAGAGTGACGGTGCAATAGTAACAGAAAGCAATTGTCAGAAACACCCACAGTCAACTTACTGGTGCCATCCCAGGAGTGTCTCCTGCCAGCAGCCTGGGAACATATGATCATCAGAATGCACTGCCCTGCTACAGATGGCCTACATCTGTCACACCTGGCCTACAGGCCTCTGGAAAATGCCTATGCCTCACCCACAGTGCCCTTTAGGGAGTGTCATGGGGTCCATAACACCAACATAACACAGTCCAGAAAATGCAAAGAAAAGTCATGCTGACAACTGCAAGGTTCTTAGAATTTGGTTCTTAGATTAGTACTAGGCTAACTACCCTTGTGAGCCATTTTAAGCCTAGCCAATTACCCCATGTGGGGATTAAACATTGCACCTTGTGCCTGTAAGGCAAACACCTTAGCCATTATACCAACCTCCCACCCAGCAAACCTGCCATCTTCAGGGAGCCAGAAATCGGGACAAAGCCATGAATAATGGGGTGTTGAAGGTCCAAAGAGAATGACACCTGTGAAATACTGCTCTAATAATGTTATAAAGTTGATGGAATGATTTGTAGTAGCATGGCATGTCTGATGGGTATGAAGTATGAAACTGCAATGTCAGCTGTCAGTAATATATGACTTCAGCTCTGAGTGACTTGCAAAACACTTTTGCTGGAAAGCCACACCTGTTTGGGTAACCAACAAGATATATGAGTCATGGACGTAGACATTCTGTGATACTCTGTACAGTCGATGGGCAAGGCTAGGAGTTTAAACATGGGAATGTACTCACTGCAGGCAGGCCTAACCCTGGAAGATGGTGACATGCCTGCACCCACAGAACCCTGGGCCACAGTCATGAGGAGTAACACACCCCTCCCTGATCACTCATCCTATGCAACATCCTGACCCCAACATGTGACCATCCAAGCAAAATGAAGTGGGCCATATATATATGTGTGATAAACACACACCTTCAGGCTGGTCAAAAGGTCTGACACATACAAGACCCACCAAATGCAGTCAACCATTGAGAAGAGCCCAATACAAAGTAATGGTAGCTATAGGCAAACATATCTGGCCAGGACACTCCCCCCCCACATATCCTATCCCCTACAAATCTATCTGGAGTCTGCCTGTCACCCTGATCCTGTCTGACTTATATTACCCAACTGTGACTGGAAATCAGACGAGGCCAGAACATAAATGCACAGAGATTCCACCATTGTAATATACCACCAAGGTGTTGGACCATTTCCACAGCAGCAGCAATCTATTGCTTGTAGGCACACCCCTCAAAAGGTTGAATTGTGCAAGAATATATAGCATTTAGCCCATAAATCTTATGTGTGCATCATCCATCCTGTATTTCTCTGGTAAAACACTGTGATGATCTGAGGAGGTATGTCACGAGGTACCAAAACAAGACATGACAGTGTAAAATGGCATATATGACAGATGTCTGCTAAAACAAGTCATGTAACCCAGGCAAGCCATACATTACTGATAGAAATTGTCATAATCATTGTATGGCCCATTGTCCCCACATTTTGATAGGCTATCCCCAGATATCCTGCACCAACAGGTTGAGAGTTATGGCTGTAGCACAAAACAAACTGGACTGGAGTACAACAATCCCTGGAATGGAGCCTCACATGTACTATAGAAGGACACACTGGATATGCTCATACACTTAGAGAAATGTCAGTAGGATCTAGAAATGAAAAGGCCTTTCCTAACCAGTGCACTTCCCATTGCCCCACTTTAGTAGTCTTGAAGATGTCTGTCACCATAGAAGTCACTTTTGTTAGGCCCAGCTCCATAAGCTCTGTGGCATGCACAATAACTTCATAACACTATAGTATAAATAACTAATTAGGTAGGAATTCTAATCACAGTCTTAACAAATGTAAAAGTGTGTGTGTGTTCACAACTAAAAGCTTTTGGGTCCATTCAAACTGAGTACACTTCCCTTTCCCTACTTTAGCAGTCCTGCAGATTTTAGTCATCTTAGAAGTGCCTTCTGTCAGGTCTCAGCCCCATACATTTTATGGCACATGCGATGAGTGCATAACATGATAGTACAAATAACTAGCTAGGTAGGAGTTCTAATCTCAGTCCTGGCAAATGGAAAAGTGCATGTGTGTGTGTGTGTTTACAACTAAAATATTTTGGGTCCATTCAAACCCAGTACACTTCCCTTTCCTTACTTTAGCAGTCCTGCAGATATCAGTCATCTTAGAAGTGCCTTCCATCAGACCTCAGCCCTGTAAGCTCTGTGGCACATGCGATAACTGCAAAATGTGATAGTATGAATAACTACTTAGGTAGGAATTCTACTCTCAGTCATGGCAAATGTAGAAGTGTGTGTGTGTGTGTGTGTGTGTGTGTGTGTGTGTGTGTCAGTTGTGTGTGCAAAACTGAGGGAGTTGTGTGCTTGTTTGTTTACATGTGAAACAGTTTTATGCCATTTCCACCCACGACACTTCACAGTGCCTTACCTTATCAGTCCAGATGATGTCAATCCATTATAAGCAACCTTGGCCAGCTATTAGCCCTATAAGATCAGTAGTGCATATGGTAAATGCTTAACACTATAGTACAAATACCTAGCTTGGCAGGGGTCTACTCTTGTATCCGGCAAATATGTGTGTGGGTATGTATGTTTCTAAGTAGAAGTATTTTGATACGTTTCCCACCCACTGCTCTACTTTATCAGTCCTGCTGATGTCATTCCCCATATCAGCACCTTTGGTCAACTCTCAGCCCAGTAAGCTCTGTAGCGCATGTGGTAAGACAAACAGGCCACTATGCTTCGCTAGGGACGGCTTGCACCTGTCACTCCTGGGCTTTCGGATATTGGCAAAGGCTCTTGCTACCCCCATAGTGCCTTTTTTAGGCAAGGATCAAAAGACAAACCCACCACCATAGGTATCACAAGGGATAAGAAACTAAGAGTAATGCTACTCAACGCCAGAAGTCTAAACCTCAAGATGCATGCACTCGAAACTCTCCTTAGCATGGAGAACATTGATATCTGTGCAGTAACAGAAACCTGGTTCAAGGCTCCCGAGAGTACCCCAGCATTACCAGGTTATACCTCATACCATGCTTTTCGGCCACAAAACTCCGACCGAACCAGAAAAGGAGGGAGAGTATCAATATTCGTCAAAGATACCCACACCTCCAGGTTGGTGGCACAGCACGAAGCATCGGAGACTATCCATGTGCAACTAACAGTGGGTAAAACTGCCTTCCAGTTTATAGCCTGCTACAGACCACCCTCCCAAACCCAGGAACCCCACTCAGCCTTCCTGAGAACACTGGAAAATATGAAGGTCTCTCCAAACACCATTATATTGGGCAACTTCAACTACCCAAACTTAGACTGGGAGCATTACTCTAGCTCCAACACCCTAGCTCAAAGGGTCCTACAATTTATAAACTCAAATGCTATGGAACAACTTGCTACCACTCCCACAAGAGGGGAAAACATACTAGACCTGATCATCACCAACATGGGGACTCTATGCTCCAGACCAGAAGTGTATCCCTCACTGGTAAGATCAGACCATAAACTAATCTCATTGAATATTCACATCCCGACCCCACCCCCTGCCCAGAAAACCACAGTGAAAAACTTCTCTAAAGCAAATTTCACACTCCTCAAAACCGAGGTGGAATCCTTCAAAGCCGCCGGGCCTGTGGAAAATATGGCCCAGACTGCAGAATCCTTTATAAATGCATTCTATGAACACCTTCAGGAATGCATGGATCATGCAATCCCAAATAAAACCAAGACCCAATCCTCCAAAGGCAGATGTCCTGTCTGGTGGACCCCAGCCATAAACAAACTATATGATAGAAGGAGGAAGTTACTACATGATAGAGCAAAATCCCAAAAAGGGAAGGCATCCCTGATCAATGTTAGCAAAAACCTACGGGCACTCATAAAATCGTCTAAGGCCAGCTTCGAGAGAAAAATTGCACAGGACACTAAGGATAATCACAAGGCTTTCTTTAGTTATGTTAGGAACCTGGGTGAGAATTCCCTGATATGCTCAGAATTAGTCCAAAATGACAAAAAATACACTGAACCCACAGACATTGCCAAAATACTAGCTGACAGGTTCAGCGCAAACTTCTCCCCCCCCCTCCCCACCAAAAGGGCAAATATCTATCCCAGCAGAGTGCTGCCCCCCTGACATCTCAGATGCTCAGGTGGGAGCCGCCCTCTCCAAAGCAAAAAACACAGCATCAATGGGACCAGACGGTGTCCCAGGCTGCGTCCTACATGAACTCCAAGAAGAGCTAAACCCAAACATAAAACTACTGTTCAATCTCAGCCTTACTACAGGATATGTACCCAAAGAGTGGCGTACAGCAACAGTGGTCCCTCTTCACAAAGGTGGTGCCTCAACAGACCCTGGAAACTATCGCCCCATAAGCCTGACTAGCTTGGTCTGCAAAGCTATGGAAAGGATCATCATGGACCTCATAAATAAAGATATTGGGGACCTACAGACACTGGATCCTACCCAGTTTGGCTTTGTTAAGGGCAGATCCTGCCTCTTAAACCTGGTTGACTTCTTTGAAACAGTCACCAAGGCCATTGACGAAGGGAAGGTGGTCCACACAGCCTATCTGGACCTCGCAAAAGCCTTTGATACAATACCCCACTCGGGCATTATAGATAAGCTCACTAGCTTAAATATAAACCCCTATGTCACTAGATGGGTTGCAAACTGGCTCAAGGACAGAACCCACATGGTTAGAATTGCTGGAGCCATGTCAGACTCCAAACCAGTAACAAGTGGCGTCCCACAAGGCTCAGTCCTGGGACCTCTCTTGTTTGGTATATATTTCTCGGAGGTACAGGCCAACACGGAAGGACTGTGGCTGACCAAGTTCACAGATGACTGCAAACTGGGCGCCATAATCGACTCTCCAGCCGACACAAGCATCCTCCAAAAAGGCCTCATAGAAACAGACAACTGGTGCCAGAGCCATGGCCTCAAGCTAAATGCCAAAAAGTGTATAGTCATCCCCTTTGGCAAAAACAAAGTGCCCACAAATTACCACATAGGTGGTAATCCATTAAGTACAGAAGATGTAATTAGGGACCTGGGGACCCAAGTGGATAGCAATCTCTCATTTGACAACCACGTGGCCAAAGTGTTTGAGGCTAATAAGAGGGTTCACCAGTCTTGGGATATCTGTGTTCCATAGTACTGAGTCATGCATGATCACTGTATAGTGCAAGGTGGTCAACCTTAGGAGCTTAGGTTAAGGGGCACACTATGTAGGTGACATGTGTCCTTTGGCATGTGCTATTTCATGGTGTCTGTCTTGCTGGTCTGTGCTGTTTGTGTAAATGTCCATTGATCGCCTCTGTGAAGGTGGGAATGTGGCTTTTCAGTGTATGTCAGGGCTGTTATAGTGGGTGTTGTGATGAGCTATGTGGTCCGCATGGCATGGTGCAGGTGGTGATCTCATCCTCTTGACCAACTAGTCCAGTCTTTGCAGGAGAGTGCATATTTCCACATTTGGTGATATATGGATAACTCTCACTGGTCTGAGTGTTTGGAGTTTAGAGGAGTGGGTTGTCTGTGTACATGAGGCAGTTGCAACAGTGCCTCAGAATGGACAAGTGCACCAGGTTAATGGGTGAAAGCACAGAAAATCACACTTAAATCATGCCAGAAGGGGTGGTCATAAGTAGTTGGTACTGGGGTTAATTCCGTGATGACTGAGTACTGCTGATGGCTCCCAGGTGTGATACACTTACTGATACAATAACCTGTGGAAGTGCGAAGCTATAATGCTATTTGAAGTACAAGACAGAAAGAATTAGCAAGATGTATGGGAGAAACTGAAGGAAGACTTCCTGCCACCTGTAATACTTTACCTCAGCTGTGCAGTTATCAGCACATTTGCCCAGTTGTAAGTCCAGTAAGTTGTCTTGCACATGCAGTAACTTTGTAACACTATAGTACAAATAAGTGGATAGGCAGGGGGTGTAATCTCAATGCTGGCAAGTGTGTGTGTGTGTGTGTGTGTGTGTGTGTGTGTGTGTGTGTGTGTGTCTGTGTGTGTGTGTGTGTGCATGTGTGTGAATGATGTACTGTGTGGGTTATACCATTTTGACTTGTGTACCACCCTTTACACTTCCCCTCACTACAATTTAGTAGTCCTGTTGATGTCATTCACCTTAGAAGTACCTTTGGATGAGGTGAAATTGTATAAGCTCTGTGGCATATTTGATAACTACGTAACACTATAATAAACATAACTAGATAGGCAGGAGTTCTCATCCCAATATTGGCAACTGTGTGTGTGTCCATGCGTGTGTGTGTGTGTGTGTGTGTGTGTGTGTGTGTGTGTGTGTGTGTGTGTGTAGTGCTGTTCTCGTCATTCACCTTAGAAGTACCTTTGTACAAGGTGTAAGCTGCGTGGCATACCCGCTAACCATGTAATATCATAATACAAATAACTAGATAGGCAGGAGTTCTAATCTCAGTACTGGCAACTTTTTGTGTTTGTATGAGAATCATGTACTGTGAAGGTTATACCATTTTGAGTTGTGAACCACCATACTCATCCTAGTTTAGTAGTCCTGGTGAAGTCATTCACCTTACAAGTACCTTTGGACAAGATGATATTGTGTAAGCTCCATGGCACGTCTGATAACTGCGTAACACTATAGTAGACATAAATAGATAGGTAGGAATTCTAATCTCAATACTGGTGCATGTTTGTGTGTGTGTGTGTGTGTGTGTGTGTGTGTGTGTGTGTGTGTATCATATCTTGTGCGGCTGATACCATTTTGATGTGTGTACCATACATGGCAGGTGAACACCTCTGGATGCCATTACTTTACATAGTGTGGTAATGGCATCTGCCTCACATGTAGCATGTGAAACCATTGTACAGGCCATACCAGTCCTCTGTACAGATGTGTCTGGAAAATCCTGATGTTTGGAACCTATTACTGCTCTGTCTGCCTTAACAATGCCCATGTATGTGATATAATTACTAAATAGGCCACAATGAGTGTACTGACACATATGGCAGCATCAGCTATCATACCTGACTGAAACAGAATGCTGATACAACGTCTGCTACTCTCACACTTGCCCAGGCTTGTAGTTGCAATACATGAGTTCAGATGCTTGGTTTTACAAGTGAATTGTTCATGTCATGGGTCACATGACAGGTTGAGAAAGGTGTGGACTGACATACTGTAGTCGCAGTCAGTATATATCAGAAACAAATGGCATCTTAACAGGTGTGTGTATAAATTTTATATCCATTGTATAGCAGTAATGTTTTACACATGTCCCTACCTTAATCAGTCTGTCCAACACATTTTTCTGGTGTCTGTCCAGATGTCTTGTACTGACAGGTTGTGAGGTATGCTACAGGAATGTTACATTCTCTTCAGATAGGCCCTTGGGGTGATCACTGTGATGCATTACAATTAATCCCACCGCAAGTAAACATGCACATAAAGCAATATGGCTATTAGTCATAGTTGTGTGCATGGTAACTTGCATGCTCTCCACATGCCTGGGGTATTGCCAAAGCAGAACTGAACAATTCCATACCCAACAGCTTTAGGCTGCTGTCCCATATGCAGACCAGTGACAGCTATGTATTTGTGGGAAATTGTCAGCAGACACACATGAGCCCTTGGTAAAGGATGGATACAGCATGTATGCACATTTACAGTACAACACCCAATACTACACAATTTGCTGTCCTTCACCATAGAGTTGCACTTTTGTGCATTAGAAATCCTCATCTACAATTGCAATCTGATCTGGCACATGCATGTAGATACTGTACAGATACAAATATGTCTCATACAGTAGTCTACTAATCCCCACTAAGACCTTACCTGCACACTCCTTGTCCATTTTGTGGGTGCCACCCATCTTCAGTACTTGTGGCTTTGTACCCTGGTATTGTGCTGTGATGGGTGGCCCAAGCTTGGCAAGGAGATCCTCATTTGGTGTAAGTGGGGGATGCATGGTTGGGCTCCCACCTGTAGTTGTGGGGTCCCTAGCCATGACAGCACGACAGCAGCCCTTTGCCAGGCATGGCATATGAAGTTGGAGGCATGATGTACACCAGCTCATATGTGTGCAGGCCGACCTAATTTAACCTATGGACAGGGTCATCCCACAGGGTGGACCTCTCCCACAGATGTTGCTGGCTTTGGCCCAACAGTACTGTGTGGTTCTGTATTCTGGCTTCCATTATCAGGGTGCATTCTGCTGGTGAAAAGGTCTCCTGCCGGTGATGTGACATTGCAACTATTAGACACTAACAGGGAAACACATCACAGGACACCATACATTTGACAACAGTATGTCCAGTACCTGCACATGTACCTTGAATACCAGCAGCCAACACTCACAACCATACCAGTAGCCACTACTCACAACCACACCATACCCCTGTAATCTATCAGCACAGTATCAGCTTGCATTGCACCCCTGGTCCTGATGAGTCATATTGCCCGCAGTGAGGGCAAGTTGTTTGCATAATCTGTAATTCCTCATTCAGGTCTGTGTAAATGGATGACATTAGCCATCTTCCATGCGGATGGTGTGTGGATGGTGCTGCGGCTTGGTGTGACTACAGTGTGCAATGCAGTTGGGAGCACATGCCTGAGTTCATGTAGGATGCAGACAGGGATGATATGACATCCCATGGATACTTACATTTGTTGCCTTTCAGTAGGCAATATGTACCTGCTCACTGGTGATGAGGGGAGGGGTGTGGGTGCAGTACAATTTCACCTATAGTAATACTGTGCCTGGGGGATGTTTGCCCTAATCCTATCTGCATCAGGTTGCCTGTAGCTATGTTGTGTGTGTATGTGATCTGATTAGCCACTATTACAGGTCGGGTTGGTATGTTGCCTCCAAGATTGTAGACATATGGGAGGATGTCCTTGTGATTGTCCCTAGTGGATGTCTCCAATTTGTACTCATAGTTGGCCTTACAGTAATCCACCTGTAACCTTACATGCTTGTTCAGACAATGGTTGACTTGATGCCACGTTGGTTCCTGCCCTCACTTTGCCCTGTACAGCCACTTTAGGGACCAATTCTGTGGTTTGTGTAATGCTGCTGTCCAGCAAAGGGGATTACTCTACATTGGTGGAGGCAGGTATGACAAGTAAGATATTGCTGAGTCCATACAGCCATGTATGTTTTCAATTAGTTCTTTGTAGTGGTCATGGCCACAAAGTCATAACACAGTTGGACACCTCTCCAATTTAGTAATGATAATCATGCTTATTGTACTAACCATGGCTGTGTCAGGGCAATGCAACAACCAGTAGCTGTAGAAATGTCACTCTTTTGGGTGCACAGTAACTAAGATTACACACATGTACAACATGTGCAGCTGTTTTAACTGACATTTTGCATCCCATGTCTGTTTTCATGAGGTGGACACATACAGCTACTCTTACTGACATGTGCATAGCTAATACCTCACATGCATGTCTGTTCTATGTCAGTATGGCACACTAAATTCACACTCTTGCTGTGCAGTCATCCCTCTCAACCTGTTACAGCAGGACATCTGTAGGATGCCATGCATACTTGGGTGCAATGGGACAAAATCAGTGACAGTGTCTCAATATTGCTGTAACATACTCGAGTAATGTAATAGCACAGTAGCCTTTGCACTAACATGCATCCCCTGGAGGATGTCCAACAGTCATATGTCAGAAAGAGCGAAGAATTTCTAGCAGGGTGGTATTGAGGATAAGAATTGTTAATGTTGGCAGTATGAGTGGAATAGGGACCAGGCTAGCTGATATGATGGCCAGGGGATGGTTGATATATTGTATGTGTGCAAGAGACCACATGGAAGGGTATTATGGGTGTATGGTAGGCAGGTCACAAATGTGCTATCAAGTTGTGGACTGGAGGTGGAAGGGGGTAGGGCTTCTGCTGAAGGAACAGTATGCCAAGAGTGTTTTCAGAGGAAGACATAAGTGCCTGATAGAGTGATGTTTCTGAAGCTGTAAGCTGATGGTGTAATGATGACTATTGTTAGTGCATATGCTATGCAAGTTGGTTGTGCGATAGATGAGAAAGAGAAATGTGATGTCAGTTGGATGATAATGGTGATGACTTTACCCAAGGGTGGCAGACTGGTCATTGCAGCAGATGTCAATGGGCATGCTGGTGAAGGGAACAGATGGGAATGGGGGATTGATGGGTATGAATGGTATGAGCTCAGTATATAACATGCAGTTCAACACACACATCTGCAGCAGTACTTTGCTCTGCACTTGCTCTGTATAGTTGTCTTACATTTAAAAAACAAAATGTGTATCATAGTTATATACACAGGTAACATATGGATATGTACAACATCCCAGTAGTTGGCCTAGTCACTACAGACAGAGCCACATGCTATGGCCATCAATGCTGTTCAGCAGTACATCAGTACAGCAAGTCTTGTTCAGACATATGCTTTCAACTCCCTATTTTCTATTATTGCAGACCACCTACTGCATTCAGTTACATGCTTACTTGTTTCACATACCTTTTTTGTTTTCTGGATATTTCACAGATATATCCTTTCTATTTTTTTCTCACACTACTTCAGCTTTGCAGTGTTGGACTGTGTATGATAGAGGTGGTTTGAATAGATGGCAGCTTGTCTTTTTTAGGTAATGTTCATGACCATGTGATGGCCTGAGCACCAATTGGTGTTCCCCAGTTGCTGATTGCATGCAGAGCAGCTGTGCAATTATTCCAATAGCCAATGTCATGGCACCACACTCCTATAATTGAGCAATCCATGTTGGTGTTGGTCCTTTCCCTTACCTGTGAGGAAGAGATCATGGAGGTCTGTGGGCTAATACCCCTTACAACAAGACCTGTGGAGACAACCCAAATAAATGGTGAAGATTCAAGACTTAGGGTCAGAATGTGAGTATTGCTGTTATATGCTTTGAATGCTGCTTGTGTAACAGGGTTTGTCTGAACATACTATTTCTGCATGGGTTTCAGTCTGACAAAGTTCTGTGTCTGCATAGCTCTCAACTGTAGGGCTATCCACATAATGGCCAGAGGTTTGCCTGTTATGTTTGGTCTGTCCCCCAGACAGGCGTCTTTGGCAAATCAGTAACATACTCTGGTGATTGCAATCAGTACATGCCAACATCCATTTGTGTTTCAGACTTTATATCCCTCCGAAAATATATGTTACAACAAACCCTGTAACACCAGCAATTTTCTCAGTGTATAACAGCAATATTTCAAGTATTGCCATATTTTTGGGCCTCAGTCCCAAATTATGTCAGGGTTGGTACAGATGCCATACAGTAGGAGGTTGATAGGTAGGGTCTACCATTATTTTGTTCCATCATTCCTGCTGAGAGGAAAGGGTGGACAATAAGTGGGACTCTACATTCAAGAGACTGATGTATGGAGAATGCCCTTAGATGGCCTTGTAACATATTTTATGTGGGGGAGAGTAGCAAGTGCTTTACAACTAGGCTGTAAGAACATGTAAGACATATTACTGATGAGGAAGAAGACAGTTCTATAGCTGTACATTTCAATAATTATCACCATGGGGTAGTAATCATGAAAAAAGATTTGTTATGTGTACAGAATTGGTTTAAATTCATTTAGAGACATGTATGTATATATATATATATATATATATATATATATATATATATATATATATATATATATATATATATATATAAACACACACACACACACACACACATATATATATATATATATATATATATATATATATATATATGTATACACACACACACACACACACACACACACACACACACACACACACATTAGTATTTCTTGGTAATATATCTGTATGTTGTTATACATGTTTATGTATTTCCACACATATGTATCTATCTCTCTATATGTGTAAATATTTTTTCATGTATATATTTGTAGATAACAATCATTCCTGATTGCACAGTGTGTCTGTCCTATTGTAAACTGACTGCACTGCATGATATATTGTAAAAATCATCCTAGCATCTCACAGCTAAGATGGCCTAGTGGTAAATTGCTGTTACTATGGTGTATAGCATCCCAGGTTCAAGAGTAAGCATGGCTGATTACTTTGCTTCTGGCCAGAAGAAGGACTGCTGGATACAGAGTGATTAAGGCACTTTTAAGCAGTTGTAAGTGGGTATGCCCAGGTTTGCTCATTGCTAAGCAGTGCTAAAACACGGTTAAACTGACAGGTAGGGTTTGCTTACCAGTGCGCAGATATGATTAGCAGAGCTAACTACTGGTTATACTTCACATTTAAGCAATGTGTAAACCTCCTAAGCATAGCTCAGCCCTGGTGACCATTGTTTACATTCCTGTCTCATAAAATAGTAATGACATCATGTAATAAGTTTATTTAATTTCCTGTACATAACATGCTTTTATGTGCTCTCATTACAGTAGCAAGGGGTGTGACTATACTGTACAGGACACTTGGGTATACATGGGTAGTATCATATTTTTTGTATTTATTATTTTTTATACATGGATAGTATCACATGCTGGGAGCACTTTAGATTCTCAAATTCCTGAAAACTCGAACCTTATATGGTTGAGACCATATGATTGAGTTTTCAGAAACTCAGAATTCTAAAGTGTAAAAAAACACTTTAATTTAGTTAAATATAACATTTTTGCAGGGGGGGCAAGCTCCCCTGCACCCTCCCTACTTAAATATACCATCTACTTGATCGCACTATAGAGAGAAAATGGGAAATCTTCTGTTCTGCACTTCTGCATACAGCGCGGAACAGAAGATTTGCCTTTTCCCGACTGTAGCGCAATCTCAGAATTGGTATATTTAAGTAGGGGGGTATGGGGGGTGCAAGGGGGCTTGCCCCCCCTGCAGAAATGATGTGTTTGACTGTTTTTTTTTTTTACTTTACTTCGGAATTTTGAGTTTCTGAAAACTTGATCATATGGTCACAACCATATGAAGTTCGAGTTTTCAGGAATTTGAGATTCTGAAGTGAATCCCACATGTTATATGCACTCACACTTGCATGTTACACCAGTTACAGTACACTGGTTGATGAATACTGTTGACACTGCTTTTCCATGTAAAATTAGATTGCCTGTTGTAGTACTGCAACCATGCACCTCTGCATGCAGAGCTGGGACTCTGAGTACTACACTATCTTGTTCTTGGTGTTTCAGCTGTATGTTTTTATGTATCTCCTATTGGATATTAATATGATATTATTATATACACTGTAGATTGCTATGTTTTTTGCCCATGTCATTGAGGACTGCTGTCATGTACTAATGGCATACATTTCAGTTTCAGACTTTTATCCTTCAGGACATTCATCCTAATGCATAACATGCTTGCTTTCCACTTCCTGTCTGTCCTCTGTGCAGATGTACAGATGTCAGGTATTGCTTACGCCATACAACTATGTAAGTACCCACATAGTTTTGTGCTGTGGGCCTGGACACTGCTGCTAGCTCCAACAAATGGGATGTCCTTCATGTGGACCTTGGCCCTATTAATTGTCTGTGTGAGGGACATTACCAAGGTGGTGAGCTACAGATTCACAAACAGTAGGTGGGAATACTTCACAGGGCAGGACATTTGGAGACAGCACAACAACATGGGGGGGGCATATCTCCAGAAATGTGAACAGATTCTATGTCATCATCAGTGCTGTTATACACATGGTGGGTTGATAGGTTGACAGGATTTGTGTAGACATGCATTTAATGAGTGACGTCATGTCTGACAGTGATATGTCTCTGACATACCTCTCTGCTGGCATGCCATCCACAGACTGGCCACATGTTTGCCTGTTATGTTTTGTCTGTTCTCCAGACAGTTGTTGTCTTTGGAAAATCAGTCAGGGACTCTGGAGAAAGCAGTCAGTAAATACTAAACTCCATTGGTATTACTGCCTACATATTCCTCATAAAGGATATGTTACAACAAACCCAGTAACATCAGCAACTGTCTAAATGTCTGACAGCAATATGTCCAATCTACACCTGTGTTTGTGCCTCTGTCCCCAAATGATGTCAGGCTTTGTCCAGATGCCATGCACTATGGGTCTCAGATGTATTTAGTAGCACTATTTCTTGCCTCCATTCCTCCTACCATCCCAGTGAATGTAGTAGACCCACATACATGTTACAGGGAAAAGGCCATAGATATCAGTCCTGAGCCTGCACATTCTGAGGTGAACTGTACATTTGAGAGGTCTGTGCATGTCTGGCCATTGTTGACAGACTGTTGGGACTGTGTACACCTGTCATGTGTACATGTTATTTGGGATGTGTATGGAGGGGGGTAGATGTAAGTGTTATGACTTCTTTTTTATCTGATTGTGCATGCTGCTCCAGTGTCTGCTGGTCTATTGGCTGTATGCCTTTATTGCGGCAGAATGAGATGTGTCCTGTACCATGGTCAGGATTCAGACTCTTCTGAGAATTGGACCACTATATGTAGGGGTAGTGTGTGACTGGAAAACTATTATGTATTTCTTCACATAGTCTGTATAATCTACTGTTCACCTGACCTACCTGTATGTGACTGTGACTGTAGTAGAATTGGTTGTGTATGCACTTTCACACTGGTGTCTGATTTTTGGTGCTGTAACATCCCTGTCGTGTCTGACATCTCAAGGGGGATGACAACACATTCATTGAATTTGCGTTTAAGGCCATGGCTCTGACACCAGTCATTGATCTCAATGAGGCCTTTTTGTAGGATGTCAACATCAATCATCTGTAAACATTGTCAGCCAGAGTCCCTTCATGTTGGCATGGACTTCAGAGAAGTTGATACCAAACAGAGAGGACCCAGGACCGAACCCTGTGGAACTCTACATGTGACTGGTCGGCAGTCTGACTTGAGCTCAGCTACTTTCACACTGTGGGTTCTGTCTGTGAAACAGTTTGTAACCCACCTAGTGTTGTAGGGGTTGATGCATAGCTTAGTGAGTTTATCCATGAACCCTGAGTGGGAAATGTTATCAAAAGGCTTGGCCGATTGAAGTAGGCTGTATATACCACCTTGCCTTTATCCACAGCTGCAGTGACTGACTCAAAGAAGCTGACCAGGTTGATTAAACAGGCATGATCTACCCTTCACAAAAGCAAATTGTGTCGGATCCTGAGTCTGGAGATTCCCATATCCCTGTTAGGTCCATGATGATGCATTGCATAGCTTTGCATGACATCCTTGTCAGGCTAATGAGGTGATACTTCCCAGGGTCTGCAGCCACTCCTCCTGTATGGAGAGGTATAACTGTAGCAGTGCACCAGTCAGTAGGGACAAAGCCTGAGGTGAGACTGTGATTGAACAGGGCATACAAGTGAGGTGCCAGTTCACTCTATAGTTCATGCAGAAGACAGCCAAGGATATCACCAAGTCCAATAGACGCTGTATTCTAGGCAATGGACAGTGGTGTGTTAACCAAACCAGCAGTACTACTGGGTGCCTGTGAGTGTAGTAGTATTCTGATTGGTTATTTGGGGTGGGGAGAGGGGTAAAGTTGCCACTGAATCTGTTTGCCAGTATATTGGCAATATCTGTTGCCTTAGTATAGGAGTTAACATTGTACAATAGCTCAGAGAACATGTTGCCGTGGAGATTCTTTACATAACTATAGGAGGCCTTGTGAATGTCTTTACTGTGTGCTGCAATTCTGTTTTCACAGCTAGCTCTAGAGTATTTGATGAGAAATCTCATCTTTTTGTTGAGGCTAATAAGGGATCTGAAGTAGGATATTCATTTGTCTGCAACCTGTGGGTTATGGATCCGATATCGGATCCGAACCGGCATGGTTTTCCAGCTATGGATCCAAGCTCTCAGCTCCTCCCCTCACCCATAATGCCCTGCTCTACCCTCATGACCTCAGATCTTGTTTGCCGCGCTGGTAACTGGATGTGGGTACATAGCTCTCAGCTAAGTGAACTCTTTTCTTGTTTAAAAACAGAAAATTTTTTGTTTCTTTAACTAAATTTGTGTGAAAGTAGTAGGTTTCCCTTTAATATAGACTGTTTTGAGTTTATTTTAACTTAAAGTAATAATTTTATTCCTCCTCGCTGTAGAGTGTGTGTGTAGGCCTGTGTGTTTTTTTGTTGTATAAGTTACTTTCTGTAACTTTAGGTTTTATAGATTATGGCTGAACAGCCTAAATCTATATTTTCAAAATGCACCGAGTGTGGCCATAAGCTCTCACCGGCTGATGGCCACACTCGTGTGTTAAATGTCTTGGGGTTGAACACCTCACATCTGGTTGTTCCATTTGTGCAGGGTTCAACCCCAGGGCACTGAGGGAGCGGAGGTCCAAGCTGGTCTTGGCGGGTCTTTACCGCCGGACTCGGCTCCGCCTCCGCTCCTTCGGGACTACTGTTTCTGCAGTTGTTCCCTGTGGCACCCCTCCTGCTCCTGGGACTCAAACTCCCGCTTCTGGAGAGGAGAGGATGCAGCTAAAAGGACGGAGGGAGAAGCACCACAAGCGGCGGGCCGAGACCTCTGTTTCGCCCCGCCAGCCAAGCTGGCTTCTCCCGGCTCCTGTGTCGTCGGTCTCCTCCTTCGGCTCCGGTCCCCTGTGTGCTTCTCACCGGGTCCTGAGGAGGAGGAGACCCGATCTCCGCCGAGGCTATCGAGGAGGCACTCCAGGCCTACCTCGGTAGCCTCTTCGTGATCTACCCATAGCCTTTCTGATGCTGATCTGGGCCGGATGATGAGAGGGTTCATCCAGGCCCAGATGCAGATGGGAGTGTTTGCCTCCCCTCGGGGAGCTCAACACCCTTTTAAGCCTATTGCTCCTTCTCCGACCCGCTATCCGGGTTCGGAGCAACTGGAGCCGAGCAGCTTCGAGCCGGGAAGGTCGGAGCCGATAGTACTTGGTACCGGATCCGACCCTGCCCTCGAAAGTGCGTCGGACCCGATCTCGGAGCCTGGATCCGAGCTCCGGATCCGGGGGCATCAGTGCTCCTACGGCGCCGACTATGTCGGAGCGCACTGTCCCTTCGATCCGAGTGCTTGGCGCCGCTCCGATCCACTCTTCGGATCCGAGGGGGAGCCGATTGTCGGATCCTTTGGTCGAGGTCGGCTCCCCTTCGGCTTTTGATGTAGTGGAGAGGGCTCTGTTGAGGGTCTCCGGACCCCCGGCACTTGCTTTGGCTCCGTCCCGCGCTCCCTCTGCACTGGGCCAGGCTTCCACCATCCACCATCCCATGGAGCAAATTGCTGCTTGCGAGGACTCCTCTGACAGCCCCCCAGAGGAGGCCCCTCGCAAGCATACGTGCAAAAGGTGGCACATTGACTCCCCCGAGTCACTCACTGAAGACACGGACTTGGAGGAAGGGGAAGGCTCCCCACGGTCACCCCCCGAGGATGTCTCCTTCGGAGACATCATGGAAATGCTCCGTATTAGGGGGGGGTGGTCTGCCCCCAAGTCTTCCTCGGACGAGTCCGTGTTCTTGGAGGCATTCGAAACGGGCCTGTCTACCTCTTGGGTGTCCCCCCCTGCCGACCCCCTGGTGGACCTTATTACCACCAGGGCGTGGAAGGAACCGGACACCGTGGAGCCAATTCCCAAAAGACCGGATAGGATCCTTAGTCCCCCCTCCGACAGGACCCATTGGAGTAAGGGGCCTCCTGTAGATGCCATGTTGATGGCGGCGGCCACAAAGAGGGAACTGGCTCAGGAGAGTCCGTGAGTCCACCCACCGAGCAAGGATACTCGGATGCTGGACCGCTTGGGGAAGCGGATGTTCAGTTCGCGACCTTCTCGGTAAGGGCGCTGAACTATTTGGCACATGTTATTCGGATGCAGCGAGATCTTATTAAGGAATACGCTGCATCCCCCCCTGAGTCCATTTCGGAGGAGGACAGAGTTCTGCACTCCACCAAAATGGCCACTCTTAGGTCAGTCACAAATACTTCTATGCGGCTACTCTCCCATGCAACGGAGGCGCCGCTAGAGCTGCGGGACAGGACTGGTCACTAGACGCCAGGCCTGGCTCCACTGCGATTTTTCTGAGCCCTTCAAGGCGCCGCTTTGAACGCCTTTGATGGTTCTGCTCTGTTTGGCAAGACCGTTGAGACGTTGACCCAGAGCGAGAAGGACGGGAAGACGCTGTCTGCCGTCGAATCCGCTTCTCTGCACCCCAGAGGCCCTATTCTAGGAACCAAAAGGGTCAGAAGAAGATGTGGTTCCGAAGTCGCAGCAGTCCCAGCCTGCTCCGGACAACCAGTCCTTCCGTGGCAGAGGAGGACAGGGAGGACGCCGCCCTAGAGGCAGAGGGGCTCCCAGAAACTTCGGGTCCAGGGAACCTTTCTCTGAACGGCCCGCAGCAACCCTGAGGTTGCCCGACTGCTCTACTCTGGAGGCAGTCGGGGACGTTCGGGGCACCTAGCGGCATGGGAGTCCATAACATCGGACCGCTGGGTTCTCCAAATCATATCCAGGGATATCGCATTCCTTTCCTTCACCTTCCAAAGTTGAAGTCCCTCCCAGACGCTCCACCCGGTCAACGGGAGGCCGCTTTGGCAGAAATTGGCCATTCCCTAAGGAAAAGAGCCATTCAGCCCGCTCCCACAGACCATATCGGATCAGGGTTCTACTCCAGATTCTTTTAGTGCCAAAAGACGGGGAACTAAGACCAATCCTAGACCTCTCTCTTGAATCTGGCAGTCCCCAAAGAAAAATTCAATGGTCACTCTGCAATCCATTCTCCCCTTCTGGGAGAAGATCACTGGATGTGCTCGATAGATCTCAAGGACGCGTACTACCACATCCTGATGGACAGGCGCTCCAGGAGGTTTCTCCACTTCCGGCTGGGAGCCAGTCACTACCAGTTCCGGGTCCTTCCCTTTGGTCTCACCACACCCGCCAGGGTGTTTACCAAAGTACTAGCAGTGGTAGCGGCCCACCTGAGGCTGCAGGGGGTGCAGGTCTTTCCCTACCTGGACGACTGGCTCCTTACCGCCCCAACAAGGCATCTACTTCTCTTGGCGAGACTCCTTTCTCCATCTTGCTCCATTTCTGGGCATCACAATAAATACAAAAAGTCCAACCTGGCCCACACAGCTCTTAGATTTCATAGGGGCCAGACTAGACACAAGGAGTTTACGAGCCTTCCTCACTGCGGACAGAGTTCTAAATCTGCAGCTCCAGGTGCGGCCATTCTCCATTCAAGTTCTGTTCCAGCGGAGTTGGTCCTGAGGGCTCTAGGGTCCATGGCTTCGCTATAGCACTTCTTCCTCTTGCCAGGCTCAATATGCGCATTCTACAGTGGACGCCTTAGTACAGTGGTCATACCTTGCTCTCCCCATGCATCATCCCATAGCGATCAGCAAGGCTTGCAAGCGTTCCCTCTTGTGGTGGCTCCACTCCCGGATCTCCACGAGGGTCGCCCATTTTGTGCTTCTCCCTCGCCACGGTGACCACGGACGCCTCCGCCTCGGGTGGGGCACTTTGCGGGCCGGACAGTCCAAGGCACGTGGAACGATTCAGAGACCTTACTGCATATCAATGTTCTAGAGATGAGAGCGGTGCTCTTAGCGTTGCTAGCACTTCAGGACTTTCTTCCCTTGGGAACAATTGCGATTCAATCGGACAATATGTCTGTTGTCTGGTACATCAACAAGCAAGGGGAACAAGGTCTTACCCTCTTTGTCGAGAGGCCATGAGAGTTTGGGAATGGGCAATCTCCACCAATCGCTTTCTCATAGCAACGCACATTCCGGTCGGTCCAACATCCTAGCGGACAAGCTCAGTCGCACCATTCTGACCCCTTACGAGTGGTCTCTCAATTGTCAAGTAGCGGAACGCATATTCGCACGGTGGGGAACCCCTTCATGCGATCTTTTGCTTCTCCCTCAAACACCAAGTGCGACAGTTTTTCGCTCTAATACCTCCTCCGGAGGTACCCCAAGAGACGCTCTGGTGCATGCTTGGCCACCCGGTCTTCTGTATGCCTATCCACCCTTGCCTCTGATGCTGCAAGTTCTTCAGAAAGCCTCTCGGGTGGGTTGCAGAATGATTCTCATTGCTCCATTCTGGCCTCGACAGATCTGGTTCCCCTTCCTAAGGTCTCACTCGGTGAATCCTCCTTGGATTCTAGATCCCATTCCGGATCTGATATCCCATCCATCCTGCATTCCTCCTCCGAACCTGGACAACCTGAAGCTGACCGCTTGGCTGCTCCAGTTCCACTCTTGATAAGGACTCGGTATTTCTTCACCGGTAAAGGCTATTTTGGTGGCGGCTCATAAACCATCCACTAGAAAGGTTTACCAAGCAAATGGAAACGTTTCTCTGTGTGGAGCGGCAAGGCCTAAATCCCTTCACGGTTCCTCTCCCTGTAGTGCTTGATTTTCTAACCTCTCTCTAATGATGGTGCCAGCAGTTCCACAGTCAAAGTTCAACTGGCGGCAATTTCTCACTATCACATTGGTCAAGAGTCTAATCCTCTTATGTCAGCCAAATTGTGCAAAACATTTCTTAAAGGTACTTTCCTTCTCAGGCCCCTATAAAACAAGCAGTTCCTCCTTGGGACCTTTCCTTGGTCCTACAGGCCTTGACCGCTCCCCTTTCGAGCCAGGCTACGGTGGATCTCAAATTCTTGTCCTACAAGACAGCCTTTTGGTAGCCATTACATCAGCCAAGAGAGTTTCTGAACTTCAAGCTTTATCAGCTAAACCTCCTTACTTGGTATTTCATCCGGACCGTGTCTCCCTCAGGACCAACCCGTCCTTCCTTCCTAAAATCGCTTCTGAAGCAAACATCAATCAATCCATTAACCTCCCTGTTTTCTTCCCTAAGTATGAAAACAAAGGTGAATATAAGCTACACTCACTAGATGTTCACAGGCAACTTAGATTTTATCTCAACAGGACAGCTGGTCATAGGCAATCCGACCAGCTGTTTATTTCCTTTGCAAAATTCAATTTGGGCAAGCCAATTTCTAAAGTTTCTCTGTCCCGCTGGATTTCACAGTGCATTTTATTGGCTTATCAAGCGCCAGGAAGGCCCGCACCGGGGTGTTCATGCCCATTCAACCCGGTCAGTATCTACCTCGGCAGCCTTCAAGGCTAGGATTCCTCTAGATGATATTTGTGCAGCAGCCACGTGGGCTTCATCTCATACATTTATTTCTCACTATAAGTTGGATCTTGCATCTAGGGGTAGAGCATCCTTTGGCTCGCGGTGCTCGAATATCCTTCCATGATGGCCGCCCAAGATTCAGGTAGCTGGGGACTCTGTCCCACAGGTTGCAGACAAATGAATATCCTACTTCAGATTTAGAAGTTATGTACTCACCATAACGTTCCATCTGAGTAGGTGTATTCATTTGTCTGCAACCATCCCGCCCTCCTATCCCCCTGGCCTTTCAGTTTCCTGCATATTCCTTGTTACCCTTTTTAGGGTATTGTTGCTTTGGCAAACTCGATCTGAGGTCATGAGGGTAGAGCAGGGCATTATGGGTGAGGGGAGGAGCTGAGAGCTTGGATCCATAGCTGG